>NW_006282272.1:23390-40053 GCF_000327345.1 Myotis davidii
GGGATTGTACCTGGCAGGATCCCCACCCATGAAGTAAATGAAGGGTGAGTAGGAGAAAGCCATCAGAAGGGTCACAGAGGCCTGGGACATGAAGAGCCTCATGAGGAGGGGGCATGTATGCTGTGGAACATGGGAAGCCTGGGAGAATTTTGCACAGAGGAGTGACACGCTTCCATTTACATTTTACCAATGCTGATAATGCCCATACTTGGTCACTCCATTAGGGCTTTCTTCAAAAGGTGTATTTGTTCAGTTTCAGTCCCTTAAAAGCAGTCTTTTCTTCCTGAACCCTAACCTCTCAGCATTTCCACACCCAGTTGGCCCTTAAAGATGTGTATTGATTTACTCCCTGTAGTTACCTGGGCAGGGTTGTACATGGGCTAACTTAGCAGAGATTAATGGATTCAATTAGGCAGACAGTTGGCATAGCTCTAACATTCATCCATTGGCACAATGGGAAGTTCTCTCTGCTTGATCAGAAGGTCATCCAAGACACCCATTTCACAATATTAAAGCTCTTACCATATATATACTGTATATCCTATATAATAAAAGTCTAATATGCAAATCGACTGAACGGCGGAATGACTGGTGGAACAGCCGGTCGCTATGATGCGCACTGACCATCAGGGGGCAGGTGCTCAATGCAGGAGCTTCCCCCAGCCCTTCACACCAAATTATAGCATGTTTAAGAAATGTTAGATCTGTGAACCACTGTCAATACCACATATAGTCTGTATAGGTCTGTCATTAAAGGAACTAGGACAAGTAGATAAGGAAAACAACAGGGGAATTATACAAAGTTACCCAGTAAATCACTAAAAAGAATCCGCTGCCTCTCTGCCTCATTGAATCATTTTGATTCAAGATCTTCCATAACCTTAACTTCAAAGAAAATAGATCAATACTTTGACATTCAATTCAATACAGCATTACATATTATAAGACCATCCATTCCCTATATCCCTTTTATCTGAACCAGTACGAAGCCCCCCTTGCAACTCAAATTATTTTTTACTAATAAAGAAATTAATCAAAGCCAAAGGAAAGTCTTCATAGAACAAAAGCTCACGAAAACTGGAGTTATTAAAAATCTCTTAGGTCATTGTGCCCGCACTTCAGTTTTTCCTACACCACCCACTTTCACAACCAGGTGCTGGAAGAGATCAGGGTGACCTTAGCAAGTGAATACATGCAATAATGGCACTGTGTTCTCAGATGGAGTGTTCTACTCGGTTTTTGTTTGCCCACGATGGTTTCTATTTGAAGAAAAGAAAAGTTGCCTGGCGGGCCTGGCTCAGTGGTTGAGCGTCAACCTATGAACCAGAAAGTCATGGTTTGATTCCCAGTCAGCGCACATGCCCGGGTTGTGGGCTCGATCCCCAGTGTGGGGGGGTGCAGGAGACAGCCGATCCATGATTCTCTCTCATCACGGATGTTTCTATCTCTCCCGCTCCCTCTCCCTTCCTCTCTGAAATCAATAAAAACATTTTTTAAAAACAGAAAAGGACAATGACACAAGCAGTGAGCACAAATTCTCTGAAAGCAGTGGCTCTCAAACTCAGAATCCCGTGGAGGGCTAGTTGAAATACAGAGTCCTGGGCTTCAACCCAAGTTTCTTATTCAATAGGTCTGGTGTGGGGCCTGGGAATCTGTATTTCTTACCCATTCCTGGTGATACTGATATCGATGGACCACACTGAAACCCACTAGCTTAAAGATAGAAAACCTGAAATACAGTATCTATTTCTGGTTAAAAATACCGAGCTGTTTGTACATAGAAGCTAGTTGGATGAGCATCTATATAAGGCCTAATAATTATGTCCACATTTTATTTTATTTTATTTTTTAAGTATATTTTATTGGTTTTTTTACAGAGAGGAAGGGAGAGGGATAGAAACTTAGAAACATTGATGAGAGAGAAACATCAATCAGCTGCCTTCTGCACACTCCCCACTGGGGATGTGCCCGCAACCAAGGTACATACCCTTGACCAGAATCGAACCTGGGACCCTTGAGTCCACAGGCTGATGCTCTATCCACTAAGCCAAACCGGTCAGGGCCACATTTTAATATATATGGTGAAGTATCCACTCTAGAAAAGCCTAGAATTGCCGCATCTTTCTTCCTCAACCTCCCTTATGTCTTAGGTCTTCCTAACACATCTGCCTTGCCCCATACTGGATCCTCAGCACCCAGCCCCCATCACAAGGATTTGGCACATGGCGGGCACCTTGGCCTGAGAAAAGGAAGACAAAGCCCCCTGAAGACTGACATTTCCTGGTCACCATTTTGTTAGGACTTGCCCAACTGGCGGCAGGAAACCACTTCTGTGTCTAACGCCTTTATGAAATTGATGTCTAAGCATTATTGCTACCATGCGGTGATCAAAGGCTAAACCCCGTTTTCTGAATTCCCTGAATCCCCTTAGGCAAGCATCAAAAAACACGTATCTGTTGAATTCGATTCTGCCTCCTCCCAAGCCCTGAAGAACACTCAGAACACACAAAGAAGGCAATTCAAGGGTTTGGAGCATACACACACACACACACACACACGTGGAAAACACCCTGGGAAACACCCTGGTGGAACACACTGTCTCCTCCTTTCTGGCTGTGTGGCTGCCTCCTTTTATCCCACGGTACCTGCTCTCTGGTGTGAGTGAGAAGATTTACATGCCAGTCGCATGACCATCACAGCATCCGAGCTGCGCAGGAACGAGCAGAAGGCATGAATCTGATGTGTGCTCACGACAATGAATGGATTCTTTGAGAGGCCTCACTGTGCTCAGCTGCCAAAAACAACAGAAAAAAAGGCAAAACTGACTTGGAGGAGAAAGAAATCCCCTGCTCACAGGCCTGGCTGCTGCTCATCTTAGCCTTTGTGTTGACAGCAGCCCTCGCGGTGGTGGTGGGAGCGGCACCGAGCAGCAGGTGTAAACAAACACATTCGAACCCTGGCTCTCCACGGCGGCCTGAAACCAGCGTGCTTCGACATGTGGGGCTATCAGGAGATCTCACTCGCTTCGGCAGCTGAGGGAAAGAAAAAGGGCTGGGCAGTAGGATTTCCAAATGGGACAGGAAGGCTTCGTTTCACCTGCTTGAAACTCTAGAAGGAGTAGCGACCAAATCAAGACCAACATCGGATGGGGGAAGAAGAGCATTCGGTATCTGGAGTCCCCAGGGGACGGAGAAGCATTGTGAGCGCCCTCCCTCTGGAATCAGATGGGCCTGGGAGGGGGTGCTTGAACACGATCGCTCTTGTTCACAAAGAACTCTTAAGGGACGACAACCCTTACAGAGGCGAGCACTGAGAAGGGAATCCCGGGGGAGGTTTGGGGAAAGCTGACTCCAAGTGAGTTCAGACTGTTGAGGTCAGAATGCTTGTCTAACCTTGTTTTAAAGAGACCATGCAGCCTGGGGGTTGATCTGTCCGCAGCCACCGTGCTGACCATGGCCATCAAATGAGCCGCGGCCCCAGGGCCTGGACCACAGCAGGGCACAGGCATTGTGCAAGTCCAAGCAACAGGCTTGAGTTGCTCCCCAGGGGACAAATGGGGGAACAACAAATCCCATCCGCCCTGGGAACCCTGGATGGATGGAGAAACCGACTGTGAAACAGAAGAGCCCTTGTCATTCCTGAAAGCAGTTCTGCATCCCTGTCTGACCCAGAATGAGCGAAGGGCCAGGGCCTCTAAGCTATGTGACCCTCAGTCCGTAGATGGCTTGAAACTGTGTCAGGCTCAAGTCCCTGCTAAAGGGACTCCCAAGATGCAAGCAGCGTAGCAGATGAAAGCAAGAGTCGATTTTGAGATGGGACTGCGGGCTTCTGGTTCTGGACCTGCCACCCAGACACCCCATGACTGTGGACACCTTACCTGACCTCTCTGGGGACTGGGTTCCCTCTTCTAAAATGAGGGTGACTAATGACTAAGGCAACCTTCTTCTCTAACATGTTATTGTTTTAGAAAGTGAAGATGTGAAAACGCGCCTTCCTTAGGGAGGGCTGGATGAACTGGGTGTACTAAACACATCACTGCATTTGAAAACAATAGGCTTTCTTCCACCTACCCACCCTTGCCCCTAAATCGAGTACATACAGTGTTAGCTTCTGCAAGCAGCACATAAGGCACAAAGTCCATACTATTTTAAAATAAGCCCTAAAAAGCAGTATACAGTCGAACTCCCACAAGTGAAATACCTGTGGAGCTGGTTCATTAAACAGGCTACCCCTGACTGGATATAAACAGGAAATGGCTGTATTATTCTTCATCATCATCTTCATGCTTATTCCATCAAATCAGTTTCCCGGCCTCTTGAAAAGATCTTAGCCAAATCTCCTTCCGTTTAGGCCGCGTGAAGAACAAGCGCTATTCTGGTATTTAAAACTCCATTCTCAGTCAATTCCTTCATCTCTTAGTCAGTTCAGAGAACCAAAAAGTTGGACAAGAAGTCGTCAACAATTCTTTCCACCCTTTCTCTTGTTGTATGGCCTCCTAGCCAAGCTGGACTACATTTCCCAAGATTCCCTTCCCTGTACCTGTCTGAGTTAGGCTGCAGCGTAAGAGAAATTTGCACAAGAGGAAGTGCAGGAGCTACACTCATGCTCTCAAGGTGAAGGGCACCAGGCGCTGCTGCAACGCATATGCATTGCGGCTGATCAGCTGGCTTCCCTTGATGGTGTTGCCAGCACCCAGGTCTGCCACTCCCTCGGCTCCCACCGCATCGCCTCTTTCCACTTGCCCAGGTCCCGGGCCAGGTGCATGCGCAGCTCTGCAGCAGACAGTGTCTGCCTGTCCCACAGGTCATCCCTGCCACTGGGTTCCAGTTTGTCCTCACATGTTCCAGTTCGTCCCTGCTCTTCCCCACTTCCCATCCAGCTTCTTTCCTGACTAGCCAGCAGGCTGGCATAGAGAGATACTGGCCCTAACTCCAGACAAGAGGCAACAGTCCCGCATAGATTTCCTCGTCAGCTCCCTCTGTGTACGGTCTAATCCCTAAGACAAATCCCTTATGTTATATCATTTGTGGTAATTCTCCGCCTCTCATGGAACCCAGGCTGAAACATCCCTGCTTCTTGCATACTTCTGCTTGCTTTCTCTGGGATAGAGAGAAGATTCTAGAAAAGGAGCAACATTGCATGCCAAGGATGCTATTGTAGCATGGCTGCCAGGCAGCCACCAGTGCCGATTCTCCCAGGGGCTGAAAACACAAGGTAAGATCTGTGCATGTTGGGCTAGTCCCCAGGAACCTCTGGGTTCTGGTGGCACGTCCTCTCAAAGAAATCCTGGAGCCTCTTACTTCTAGAATCCGCTTGCTCCACAAGCCACCCTCTTGGGCAGGGTCCCTGAAAGGTGACTCCGGCTGTCTTGCCCACAGTCCTCTGGCCCCGGGAGCTGCCTCCTAGCACAGCAGATGGTGCGAGCACAGCTCATCCTGCTTCCCCTTCGCCTGGGCTGCTCTTGCTATTCCGGTCAGCCCTGCCCTTCAGACTTCCAGGTGATGAGCGGGCATCCGTCTCTTTGATCCTGAGCACCCCAGAATTCCAAGGGGGGCACATACATTTCTCCTAAGAGCTGTATCACAGTGCTCTTCCCATCCCAAGAAAATACCGGTGCCCTAGCCGGTTTGGCTCAGTGGATAGAGCGTTGGCCTGTAAACTGAAGGGTCCCAGGTTCGATTCCGGTAAAGGGGATGTACCTTGGTGGTGGGCACATCCCTAGTAGGGAGTGTGCAGGAGGCAGCTGATCGATGTTTCTCTCTCATCGATGTTTCTCTCTATCCCTCTCCCTTCCTCTCTGTAAAAAATCAATAAAATATATTTTTTTAAAAGAAAGAAAATACCAGGAGGGCTGGAGGAAGAACCTACTGTTTCCTGAACTCTAATAAGGGCCAAGCACTTATGTTCCTTAAATCTAGGAAGGAAATTGACTGTTTCCTTAAATCCCCTTCTTGAATTTCTAGTGTCATATTAATATGCTGCTGGGGGTGATGGTCTCTGAGTGATTTTTGTTCAGTTTTCATGAGTTCTGCATATGTTCTTTGGAACATGAGGGTTTTTGTCACATATTACAGTTGGCTTTGGGTCCTTGGTTCTATTCAATATTTTTATCCGATCCCTTCAAACCTCAGCTTTGAACAAAACTATACTTAAAATTAATAAGAATAGTTTACTCCATGGTACAATTTTAGAAATCCTAGGAAGATCTGCCAGCATAAATATTTTATTCCCTCCTTCTTGCTATCCTTTAGACCGGTGGTTCCCAACCTTTCTTGGGCCATGCCCCATCTAAGCATCTCTAAAATCCTGACGCTCCCCATGACATATAATTCTTATTATCCAATAAGCCAGTCAGAGAAAGATAAATACCACATGATCTCACTCACTTGTGGACTATAATGAACAAGATAAACTGATGAACAAAAACAGACCCAGAGACAGAGAAGCATCGATCAGACCGTCAAACCTCAGAGGGAAGGCAGGAGAGGGGGGAGAGGAAGGGGAAGAGATGAACCAAAGGACATGTATGCATGCAAATAAGCATAACCAATGGTCACAGACACGGGGAGTGGGGGTGAGGGCATGAGCAGGGGTGAGGGAAGGCAATGGGAGATAAGGACACATATGTAATACCTTAATCAATAAAGAAAATTTCAAAAATTATTATAAAAAGTGAACTCCTATTCATACGGATGAAGCCTAAAAGGCCATTAACTTGGTCTATACAAGCTTCCAAAGAACATGGCATCCATGAAAGAAAAAAACAAAAGAACAAAAGGACAGTTGAAGTGCTGGGGAAGAAATCACTAAGAAATTGTTAAAAAACAATAATAATATGAAGTGACTGATAGGAAAAATAGCAAAGTTTCATAACATACACTAGAGAACGGGAATGCATAAATATGTCACAACATATATTTATATACATAGATGAGGCTCCTAGAACCATAAGAAATGCAAAAAATTCACTGTTAATAACAATCGCAAATTGCCCCCCTTAAACATCAAATTGCCCCCCTGTGGGGCGTGCGCCCCACTTTGGGAACCGCTGCTTTAGACTCAAGCATTAGAAATGCATTTTCCCCTTTTTGGTATCTTCCTTTCACTACTCACCGGCCTGCCCCAGAGCCCACAGGCACAAGCATTTGCAGGATTTTGTTGACTCTCTTTTGTGTCATCCAAGCTGACACTTTAAAAACCAAGCTGACACTTTATCACCCAGATAATAAAGAACAAAAAGTTACTACCTGAACCACCCTAGAAGTGTCTTTGCTATTACATAACAGGAACGAAGGCCCAAGTCCAGCTACTGTCAACAGGATCTGAAATCAAGAGTTCTTCAGGCCATGGCTATAGACATCATCACCTGCTCCCCTTTCCAGCAGCTGATGCTGTGGCCTGTCGCCACGAGCAGGAAGCTACCATGTAGGGAACCACCCTCACTCGGGGCCTAAATCAAAAACCAATAACATTGGTAGCTACTGAGAAAGTCTCTTTTGTGAAGACCAATAATAAAAGATCACCTCATCTGTGATTCTAGGACTAAAAGGCTGAGTTTAAATTCAAGGCCTCTCTGTATCTGATTCATAGTGTGCTTTGCTCTCTCAGTAACTAAGGCACGTCTATAATTGAAACATGCAAGGAAACAGTTACAAGGTTTTTCTATTTAGCACCGAGATAGAGCCTTACTTCTAATTTACACTCTGCCATCAACTTTCTGTGTGATGCTGACGGTTTCCCTTCTCTGGGTCTCTCATTTCACACCTGAAAATCCAGGGATTAGCCTGGGTGATCTTTCAAGTCTCTTTCCGGCATAATCATTCTATTTCTATAAAGTGAAAGCTGAGACAGAAAATGCATGATATTAATGGTCGCATAGGCTTGTCACTTCATAAAAACATTTAGTCCTTTCAGCATGATGCACACCATCTCATTTAACACATTGTATATGGGAAATGTATTATACGTCTTACGATGACTTTAGTAGTAGAGCGCGGGACACGTATTAAACCTCCCACCAACCTTGTGAGGAGTACGTTGTGAACCCCATTATTCTGGTCACTACTGAGGCATAAAACAATATTTTAAATAGCAACAAGTAGTATACATATTATAAATATGTAAATAATAAGAAGATCTTAAAATATTTTTGTTTAAAAACAAACTTATTATACCTCAAAGCCTTTCAGGATTAGGAACTCAGGAGGCTCTCTTGGGCTGTCTGGCTCCTGCAGATGCAGTCAGGCAGTGACTGAAGCTAGAACTGCAGGAGGCTGGAGCAGTCTCTCTTCGTGTACAGTCAGTGCTTGTTATTTGAGGTAGTTTTATTATACTAGAGGCCTGGTGCATGAAATCCGTGCATGGGTAGGGTCCCTAGGCCAGGCCGGTGATCACGGCCAATTGGGGCCTTCCGGCTGCCAGCTGGGGCCTCCCTTCCCCAGCTGCTAGCTGACGGCCAGGGCCTCTCTTCATTCTGTGCCACCCCCTGGTGGTCAGCACACATCATAGGGAACAAGCAAACTCCTGGTCTCCTGGTCGAACTTCTGTGGGGACACTTTGCATTTTAGCCTTTATATAGAGAGATAATGTCAACGGGAACACTAAATTAGCAAATATTGACCCATTGCTCCTGAGGGAAATGCAGGGCTAGGTTGCTGCAAGCTTTTTGGTCACAATCTTTTCAACAACTTATCAATACATAACCTTGTTTTATGAGTGTTTCTGTATAAAGACACTTTAGTTAACATATATTACTGGGCCATTAACATTGAACTCACAACCAACAGCACTATCCTCACGCCTGAACGGAGCTTATCTAACACATGTCTTTTTCTCTGCGAGGCACATCAGAGCCTTCCTGTGCTTAGGAACATTAGACAGCACTTCAGCACTACACCTGGGGCCATTTTAACACATTGTATGCGGGAAACGTATTTATGTTTTACGTTGGCTGGAGATAGTAGAGCGCGGGACTCATATTAATACGTTTTTTATAGACTAGCAGTAGAATGCGGGTAACGTATAAATACATAAACTAAAGTTATCGTAATTTTACTGAATGTTGCCATTTGTGCAAAAAATTAGCAAAACTGGCCCGCGCCACCTGTTAGCATGCAATAAAAACTACCCGCAAACAATGTGTTAAATTGTGAAATCACCAACAGAATGCACAAAAACGCAAAAAAATTGCAGTAAATAGACAGCAAAAACGACACTTGTATATGGCCTGAGAGCTGAAACAAGAAGGCAGAGTGTCACTTTGGTCACCCCCAGCTGGGAACATGTGCATCAGGTGACACAAGTTATTCACCACGATGTGCGTGTCCCCAAACGATCACAAAGCATGGGGGATATTTGGGGTTACACATAAAATCTGGCAGGTAAGGAGATTCACCAATACAAAACTTGCTCAGAGTGAGGAGCGAATGTACTTTCAGAGCCTCTCCATGTGGTTTCCTCACAGCATGGTTGCTTCTGAGCAGCCAGACAGCTCACACAGCAGCGGGTGGCTCCGGGGTGAGCATTCTAGCAAGCAAGACGCTGCATCACCTTTCCCGACCCAGACCCACCGCCTGAAGACATGTCTCACTATTTCTACTGCAATGAAATGGTTACAAGCAAGTACCAAACCAATCCAGAGTCAAAGCAAGGGACAAGGACCCCCACCTTCTGAAGGGGGGTGGCAAGGTTCTAGAAAAAACATGTAGGATGGGAACATGGTCATGGCCATCTTTGGAAAGTATCAAATACGAACCCAGGGCTTTCTGACTCCAAAGCCTGTGCCCTAACCACTCTGCTCCCCGCTCCATGTAGCATCCCTTTGGTTTATAAACTATAGTTTCGGCACAGTGCAAACCAAAACTGGAGATCAGCTGGGTGGCTGAGCAAAGAGCTTGATGAAACAGATGGAAGTTTAGGAAGAATCGGTAGAAGGGAAAGGAAGTTGCTTGGCAACTGCTGTTGGGGAGATTGATCAAAGCATGAAGCTGAATATGAAGAAGTCAAGGAAAACAGAATAAAGGTTGAGCAAAGCAAGGGTTTCTCTTAGGCACAGTCTGAGGAAGAGATGAAAGAGAATGAGGAGTCCTGAGGCCTAGGAAAGCACACAGAGGAACAGAACCTCGCAGACAGAAAACAGCAGGACTTGGACACCGGAGGCAGCACAGACACCCACAGGGGAACTGGTCAGCACAGAACGATCTTCAGCGCCGTCAGAAAATCACATTACAAGGCAAACCCCCTTTTTCACACATCACCGAGAGGTAAAGTCTGGCTCTGGGGTCTCCAGAATAAACTAAGAAACTGACAACTATGGTATAGAATTCAGGGTCTGCCAGAAACATGTAGGGCCTTTGCCTATAAAATGAGAGAGGGGCTGAAACCAGTTTGGCTCAGTGGATAGAGCGTTGGCCTGCGGACTGAGAGGTCCCAGGTTTAAGTCCAGTCAGGGGCATGTACCTGGGTTGCAGGCACATCCCCAGTGGGAGATGTGCAGGAGGCAGCTGATCAATGTTTCTCTCTCATCGATGTTTCTAAGTCTCTATCTCTCTCTCCCTTCCTCTCTGTAAAAAAATCAATAAAATATATTTAAAAACAAATAAAATGAGAGAGGGGAGGTATCTGCTGCTTGAGGCAACAAGAGTTATACAAGCTATCACTGTGTTTTCTAATGACAACTTGCAGAGATTTCTGGAAAATCCTTGTTTACTGCCTATAATGTGGACATGAGGTATAGGAACAGATCAGTCATCTTGCAATTCCGAGGACACTAGAGGCCCAGTGCACGAAATTCATGCACAGGTAGGGTCCCTAGGCCTGGCAAGAACCTGACTTCCAAAGGACAGCTTTACCAGTTCTACAGACAGGTCACCATGGACAGAGAATCTCTTGTGCACCAGGCACCATGCTGGGTGCTAGGGACTATCTCCCCTATCTGCCTCTAATGATCTATCTTGACCTCAGCAGCGGATATTTCAACTTAATGCGATAACTACAGCATAAGGTGTGGTGTGATGTTATGGACTCCCCTGAGGAAGCCTCCTACCCATCCTGCCAGGCGAGCTTCCTGGAGCTTCCCTCTGGGAGGAACCCAAGGGATGTGTGGCTTTAAAAGTCTCTGTCAGCCCCCAGGGAGCTGAGAGCCAGGGGAATGTCTGCCTCTCCCTCAACAAGGAACATCCAGCTTCCTGGGGTATCAGTTGGCCAGGCCAGGGCTCTCTGAAGACCCAGAGTGCTGAGCTGTGTGACTGTGGCTACTCGGAGTTCTCATGGCAGCTATCACCTCAGGACTTCTAGCAACAGAGGCCTCCCAGGATGTCTTGGGAGACACCTCCTGTTGCTGTGAGTAACCCAGCTACCAGTTCTCTCAAGAGGACAAAGCAACGGAAACATGAAAGAAGTCATACCACAAATCAAACCAAGCAGGCCCAGAAACCCAGTGGCTAACTTCCCTTCAGCTATGATACCCTGCAATTAGCCCATTTCTCATAATCACATTTCTGATCATCACTGAATCCCTGAAGTCAGAAGCAACATGGCTTCCAGGGTCCACAGAAAGCTAGGAGACACTGCTCTACACCAATTCTGGCCCTGCTCATGCCGCAGGCCACCCAGTCCGATGACCAGTGTGGCCCTGGGGACCCTAATAGAGGAAGTCACTGAGAAAGCCTCTCTCTCCCAGCCCTTCCTGAACTTCCTTCCACCAGTCCACGGGGATCACCACCTTCTGTGACCCAGGAGAATGAGCACGCCTTCTTTTAGAGGCAGCAGCTCATCGGAGCCCATGGAGGACCACTACCCATCACTCCCCTTCAATAACTCTCGCGTCCCTTTGAGAATAATTATACATGAGGCCATCAAAATAACAGGAGAAGAATGAATATAGGTTTCCTCAGTCCCTTGGCCAATGAATATAAAGATACTGAAGGCAGAGCAGGGTCAAATGTCAGCCAAACAGACTCATCTTCAAATCTCCAGTTTTATGGCCTTGTACCAGTTGCCAAAACTCTCCGAGGCATAGTTTTGTCATCTATAACGTGCAGTAATAATCCCTATCACTATAGTTGCCAAGAGGATTGAATTTTAAAAGTGTGCACAGTGCTTAGCACACTACCTGGCACCTAGCAGGAGACATCCAACAGCCAGTGGTCTCCTCCTCTCCTTTGCTTGTCCTGCTGTGATGCCCAAAGTCCTCTGGGGAAAGAAGCAATGGGTGATCGAAGGTGCCCTTTCACGGCACTTAAAGAATGAGGTTCTTCGTGTCTCTTCTATGTGTCTCCCATGGCACCTGCCGCAGGGTTAACCCACGGTACCCACTTGGCAACACAGTCATAAAAGAGTTAAGAAGACTGATGGAACGGGAAAGGGGGCGGACAAGAAAGAGAACCCCGTCAGAATGGCATTTGCCATTAAAAGAACATTTCTGAAGCTGGGATAAAACCAGTGGTGCAGGGAGCTAGCAATAAAAGTCAGCTCTCCCTGGCGTGCCAAACAAGTTCAATATTGTCCCCACAGGCAGAGCTGGGATGAAAGAGAACGGCAGCATCCCCCAGACGTCAGAAGGGACGTGAGCAAGGGGCAGCCCCAGGCACCCTGGAAAGCCACCCAGTCACAGCCCTCCATGCCCTCTCTAGGCCCCACTGCGTCTCCCTCTGTTAGTCTTCTCTGCTCTCTTTTTTTCAACTGATATTTTTAAATTTAAAATTAGACATGTTTCTTCAGCTAGGTTACATAACTTTTCCAGTTTCACTGAGATAGAATTGATACATAAGTTTTAGATACATGGTCTAATGACTTGATATAGGTATATACTGCAAAATGATCACCACAATAAGTTAACATCCAACACCTCACATAGTTACAATTCTTTTTCTTGGAATGAGAACTGTTAAGATCTACTCTCCTAGCAACTTCCAAATATACAATCTAGTATTTGTGAACCGTAGTCGCCATGCTATAGATTACATCCCCCGAACTTATTCATCTTGTACTTGACTCCCTGCCTTCTCACTGTCACCATCAGCATCTCAGCTCTCCCCATTTTGCATCCCCAGCTTTGAGCATCTGTGTCCAGGCTACCACCCCTGCTTTCTCACATTCATTGTCCTAACGGCAGCCACTGACCTTCCAAAGAGGCTGATCATGTCAAACCATTCACAGTTCATAAGATTTTTTAAAATAAAAAACACAATGTAATCATCATAAAAAATTGAAGACCTGAAACTCCATCGAGAGATAAGGAAACTGAGGCATGGAGAGGAGCAGGGACCTTTGCAGGAAGCTCACCCCTTCTATGAGGTGGTAGACCCAGGACTCAATCCTAAGCAGTCTCCTCTAGAGCTGGGTCCCTAACCACTATACAACACTGCCTCTGGGACAGAAACCGGATTGGAAAGAAAGTTTGAGATCAAACCATAGATCATGGATCAAACACCACTCTCAGAAGTTGTTATCTTAGATCCAGAGACAGAGAAGCATCGATCAGATGCTCAAACCTCAGAGGGAAGGTAGGGGAGAGTGGGGGTAAGGGAGAGAGAGCAACCAAAGGACTTGTATGCATGCATATAAGCCTAACCAATGGACACAGACACCAGGGGAGTGAGGACATGAGTGGGGGTGGGGGTGGGGGAGGCAAGGGGAGATAAGGACACATATGTAATACCTTAATCGATAAAGAAAAAAGAAAAAGAAGTTGTTATCTTGTTATGTTGGCATAAAAAGTCATGCTAGATTGAGGGAAAGGTGTGACAAAGCCTCTTACATACAGGCAATAATGGCACAACATTTTTGGAGGGTAATATAGTGCTATGAACTCAAAGGCCTAAACAGGGATTTCTGATCCATTGATCTCATATTTTAAAAAAACCTCAACTAATTTCCCCTAAATATCTACAGTCCTCTGAACATTCCAGACTATTCCATGTCTCTGTATTATTCCTTGCTGGTGCCGCAGCCTGGAATGCCTTTGTCCTACTTCTCCGCCTAATGAATTCCCACTTGGCTGTCAAGGCCCAGAGCAAATGCCTCCTACTCCCTGGGCCTGTTCCTGGAACCTCTGAGGTGAAATTTATTCGTCTTTCCCCTGGAGCTCCAGATTGCCAGCAGTCCAGCATCTCTCCTTCATCCTCCCTTATCATGGGTGTTAGCAGTGCCTGGCTCCACCCCGAGGCGATTTCTGCACTCACATGACCCTCTATGTCTGACTGCCCCACCCCCCGCGCCATGGTACCTGGCACATAAGGGTGTATTCACTGATACTAGATTGAATTGCATGGGCATCGTGATTTAGAAAGCACGTTCACAGATATTTGGGTTTGATTTTTACAATGTTAACAAAGCAGCTGTGTTATTTACAATAGCTAAGATCTGCAAACAGCCCAAGAGCCCATCAGTAGATGAGTGGATAAAAAGCTGTGGGACATTCACACCACGGAATACTGTGCAGCAGTAAAAAGGAAAGATCTCTTCCCCTTTGAGACAGCATGGAGGGACCTGGAGAGTATCATGCTAAGTGAATAAAACAGTCAGAGAAAGACAAGTATCACATGATCTCACTCATATGTGGAATCTAATGAACAAAATGAACAAACAAAATAGAAACAGACTTACAGCTGTCAGAGGGAAGAGGGTTGTGGGGCTGGGTGAAAAAGGTAAAAGCGTTAAGCAAAAAAGTAAAATAAAAAACAACTCATAGACACAGACAGCAGTATGGTGATCACCAGAGGGGAAGGCGGTGGGAGGAGGGAGGACAGGGTAAAGGGGGGATAAATGGTGATGGAAGGAGACTTGACTTCGGTGGTGAACACACAATACAATACACAGATGATGTGTAATAGAACTGTATGCCTGAAACCTATATAATTTTTTAACCAATGTCACTCCAATAAATTCAATGAAAAAGAAAAAAATATTTTTAAAAAGCAGCAGAATAATGAAATAGCCATTAAAAGTATTCGTTAAAGCATCCAAAGTAAGTATCTTTATTCCCATTTTAGAGATAAGGAAATGGAGGCTAAGAACGGAGTTTCCCAAAGGCCACACAACCAATGGGGGATGGATGCATGTCTAACCGTGGCCTTCTAACTTGATGGCAAAAATCTCTCCACAGCCCAATGAGGGGGTAACGGGCTGGGGTGGCCCCATGGCCCCATTTACTGTGGGCAAACTGTGCTGAGACTGGCTTGAAGTGGCCTCACTCGCTCAGGTTCTTAAAAGCGCTCCTGTCTTCCACGTCGGTCACTCCCTTAGCACCAATATCGGTTTGCTTTTTCCAATCCACCCTCTTTCCTCTGGCCTTCGCAGAAGCCTGAGATGTTGTTCTCCAGCAGGACCTGAGACACCAGCAAAGCAGAATCACCTGCCTCCGGGCTGCGGGACAGGCCGTGCCCTATGTCAGGGCCTCTCAAAGTGTCCCTCCGTCAACGTGCCTTGGAGGGCTGTTCTACTGGCCTTCCAAATAAACCCACCACCTTGTCTGAGGACTCCCAGGCACTGCGCTCACGCTGTGCACACTAAAACCTGAAAGGACTTTCCACCCTGCATGCAAGGGGGTTGCCAGACCCCTTTTTCCTAAATTCTGTGATGAAAATGCATCACCTTCCTACCTCCCTTCCTGCACTTGCCTCTTCCACTCTGCTGAAAAAAGGCCCACCTCTCATCCTTCCAGAATATTCTACCGGTACACTGCCCAGGCAGTAAAAATGTCTTAGGCCTCCAACAGAGAGACAATTTCAAATTTAGGGGTGTGGCTAACTGAGCAAATATCTTTGATCATCAAGTAACAAATCTGGTTGCGAGTCAGGCAGGGTCCAATCCTTTGTTTTCACCAAAACTACAGGAAGACCTACTGCAGTTATCAGCTGCTGATTAAAAAGAATTTTAATAATAGTTTATTACAGGATCTTAAGCATATGATGCAGAAGGAGTTTAAAGAACCAAGCAACATTTCCTTCTGATCTGCATATTTATGGGAACAAGATTTCTTGACATTTAAATCAATAACCATGAACAATGGGAATACAGTTAATGCCGAACTCTGTCTCTTTCTAACAATAAGTAATATTCATTCACAGCTCTATCTTATAAAAGATACATTTCCAATAAATTTTACTGTTATGTTTAATGATTTACATTTTAGTGACCAAAATTCGCTATATATTTATGTTACTTTGATCGATTTAGTGCTAATAATAATGATAACTTCATTAAGAGCTTTTTTTTAACAGTTCGCCTTACTGTCCCTAATTTCTTATCTACAATTTGAACATCTCCCCCCAAATCTAGGTATGTTTCTCCATAGAGGAAATAATACTAATAAAATGCTTACATGTCTAATTCCATGTGGGCATCTGCTTTGGAAAAGACACACTTGAACCCAAATTTCCTCTCTCCCTCACACCTTACGTCCCATCAGCAAGTCCTGTGAGCTCTCTAACCAGACCCAGTCACTTCTCACCATCACCCTGGTTCAAGCCATCATCTCTTCCCCAGATCATAGCAGCAACCTCCTGTTTCAGTGGGCATGTCGCATTAAAGATGGCCATAAATTGCCCTAATCAGTGTGGCTCAGTGGATAGAGCATCAGCCTGTGGACTGAAGGGTCCCAGGTTCGATTCCGGTCAAGGGCACATACCTTGGTTGCAGGCACATCCCCAGGAGGAAGTGT
>NW_006282272.1:40453-71337 GCF_000327345.1 Myotis davidii
CCATAAATTCATTGTGCAGAAGTGATTCTGTGCCCGTTCGGGACCTAGGCTTTAAGAGGACCCAGCTTCTGCTTCCTGCCTCTGAGAACCCAGCTCCCAGGCTGTGAGGAAGACCTAACAGCCGCTCAGAAGAGAAGCACAGCCCCTGGCCAACAGCCCCAGCTGAGCTCCTAGACAACAGCTAACACCACTCGCCAGCCATGAGTGAGCCACCTTGGACTTGAACCCTGCAGCCCCGGCTACCTAGCCAAAGCCACCTGGGGCGAAGATGAGCTGTGCCTGCCAAGCCTTGCCTAAGTTATAAAACCAGGAGCCAATAAACCACTGTCATTGTTTGAAGCCATCACAGTTGGAGTGGGCTTTTACACGGCAATAACTAACGGAAAGCGCCAGGGCCCTGACGGGAAATAGCATGCAAAAGGGGAGCTGCAGAGGGGTTCATTAAGGGGCTCCGTTTCCAAAGGTGCGGCCAGGCTTAAGGGATGGGGAAGCATCAGGGACTCACATAAAGGACATGTCATGTACACCTCTCAGCCTAAAGGGGTGACAGAAGAGGACAATTACCAGAACCCCAAGAGGGTAGCTATAGGGCAAGCATGTCAAACTGGGCCTCAGTTTTCTCTGTGAAATTTTAATTCTTTAGAATGTGAGAACATGAAATCTAAAATCATTTCTAATACTAAAACCCCCTGTTCTGTAACTTCTAAAATTTGTTTTCTGTCTCTTTAACATTTTTATTTCTTCTTTAGAATCTCTTCCTCCCTTCTGCCCCTGTACCTATGGCCACGCGCCTACCCCTAGCACTTGTGGGCTGGGGAATGAATACAAAGGCCCCAGCCTGCAGCAGATCCCCTCTTCTTTTCTCATGAGGAGTCTTGCATGCGTGAGCTCAGCCTGCACATTTAAGATTCATGCATTCTCCCTACACCCTCTGCCCCTTTACCCGCTCCCCCTGCAGACAGCCACCCACAGTCTTGAGGGTATAGCACTGTTGTCTTAGTGCATTTGGGTAGCTATAGACAGTACCATAGGCTAGTGGCTTATAAACAACAGAAATGTATTTCTCCCAGTTTGGGAAGCTAGGACGTCCAATAGCAAGGCATGGGCAGATTTGGTGTCTGGTGAGAGCCTGCTTCCTGTGACCATGTTTTTACTGCGTCCTCACATAGTGGAAGGGGCAGGGAGTCCTCTGAGGGATTTTTATAAGACACTCATTACCTCCCAGAGGCTCCACCTCTAATACAGTGAGGATTACATTTCCACATATGAATCTGGGGTGGACACAAACATTGAGTCTATATCAACTGTCGATCACAGCAGGACTGACCCCGGGGAAAGGCCCATGCAGGCCCTGGCAGCACACTCAGGGGCATTTGGGCAGGGGATTGTCTGGTTCTGAGTACCTGAGCAAGGGTTCTGGGTAGTCACATCTCCTTGGCCCCATAGCCATTTCATCTCCTGGGGAAGGATGTCTGGAGGAGGGTACGAGGGAAGTACTCTAGAGCCAAGGGCCCTGGGAGGGTCCTAGTTGCCAAGGTCTAAGATGGCCCTAACCTTTCTTGAATATGGACAGAGCCATACAAGGATATACTATACAGCAAAACAAAACCAAAAAAAGATAAACTACTGACACACAGAACAACCTAGATGGGTCTCAGACACTATGCTAAGCAAAAGAAACCAGAAACAAAAGAGTACAAACTGTGTGATGTCATTTCTATGAAATTCTAGAACAGGCAGAGTCTAGATTGGTACAAAGTAGATCAGTGGGCACCTAGGGCTGGGAGGAGGGGGAATTGGCTACAAAGAGGCCAGAAGTTTCTGGGGTGATGAGAATGCTCTGTAGCTTGATTATCAGAGTGATTTCACGGATGTATACATTTGTCAAGATCCATCAAAGTTAAAATGGGTGCATTTTATTCTATGTAAATTGTACTTCAATGAAGTCGATTGACAAAGAAAAGCAATAAGAATAAAAGGATTGCCTAGCACTGTGGTCAGCAAACTGCGGCTCGTGAGCCACATGCAGCTCTTTGGCCCCTTGAGTGTGGCTCTTCCTAAGCCTTAGGAGGACCCTAATTAAGTTAATAACAATATACCTACCTATATAGTTTAAGTTTAAAAAATTTGGCTCTCAAAAGAAATTTCAATCGTTGTACTGTTGATATTTGGCTCTGTTGACTAATGAGTTTGCCAACCACTGCCCTAGCAGAACTGATATCTGTCAATAAGTATACCTTCTACATTATGGTCTGATTTCTCTTGCCCTATCCTAACAGAATTTACCTTAAATCTATACAGACATGTTCTCAAATAAATAGGTATGTGTGGGTGTATAGGGGAGAGGAACTGTTACCCATCAGTCAAATTTAGGAGCTGACTCCAAACCCCAAATTTTTCCTTGGCACCACTCTATCTTCACTGTAGAGAGTGGCTAGGGTTAAGCCTCAGGCTGACCTGTGGCAGGGCCACAAACAAGTCCCAGCCTGGAGGGCAGAGCTCTCCTAGTGTAATTAAGCCTGACCCTGAAGCCCTCCCTAATTCCTTCCTAAGTAGCTAATGGGCTGTGGAAGTGCAGCAAGTGTTGCCAACACAAGAACATTTGTATACGTGTTCATCTACCCTTGTTTTAATCAGAGTAGAAAATAAAGCATCGGCCTGCAGGCTGGGTCTTCTGTGTCCTCATCCAAGCATGGGAGATTCACCAAGCCCCAGCTGTATTCTCTTTATCTGTCTTCTTTAATCCCTCACTGCCCTTCCTCAGGTTCACCCTTGGCTGTGCTGGCGCAGCACACTTCACTTTGGAATCAAAATCTCCCCATGGCAGGCAGTAGAGAATGTTGCAAGCTGGGACTCTAACAGCCTTGGGTTCAAGCCCCAGGCCGGCCACTTGTGAGCTGCGTGGCCTTATGGGGTAGTCAGAGCAGGAGCCAAACATGCAGGATTTTATTTCATCCTCACCTAAACACTATGAAATAGGTGAGTTTAACCTGAGGCTAAGATCCCACACCGAAGAAGCCATAAGCCAGGATTTGAATCCATGTGCCTTAAGCTCCGCACTCATGCATCTCAGAGCAAGTTCCTACTTAACTTCTGAACCTAGAGTTGCCTTTTTTTCTAAAGCTGGAATAACACCACTAAATTTTAGGATCATTGTGAAAACCAAAGAAGGTGCCCTGTTATTGATGTGGTCGACCAAGTTCAGCAATCTATTATTGTGGCTACAGAATTGCCAGTCATTTACAGCTTTTGGGTGAAATACCAACATCACACTTCCTGCTCGCCTCTCCCTGGCAGGCTCCCCAGGGTGAGAAAATAGGGATTTATCCTGGAGGGTTCTAAAGTTACTAGGAATCCCATCCCAGTAGCCGAACCAGGTTTAGTGAACCTGAGAAAGTGCACACTACTGCGCAAGATGCTGTTTGAAGCTGGTTCAAGGAATTCTTCCATGCCAAGACGCGAGATGCTAAAATGTTAGAGCTCTTTAGAAAAAAAACTCAAGTCCAAACCTTCCATTTGGGGTTTCTCTCCTTCGGGTCCCTCATGCTTCACAAAAGAATACTGCCCATAGCAAATCCCCCCTACATGGACATCACCCCAGCTCAGAAGTACCAGAAGATTCTAGGGGTTGGTTCTTTTCTAATACCGTTGTGCTGTGTTACTTCAAAACAAAAAGTGATGCAACAACGCTGTGCCTTCACTTCATGCTTAAGAAACAAGGAGAACTATCATTCCGTGAACAGAAAAAAAAAAGGTAAGAGCTAAGTAAGAAGCTGTGTGGCTCCAAACTCTCGCGCTACATGGACTCTCTCTGCTGAGCTTCGCATCGTTGCTATGAGATCAATAGAGGAGGCCGGCAGATGTGTTCCTGGCCTGCTGCCTAGCACACGACAGGGGCTCAAACAGGCTAGCGTCCTGCCACTCTCTGAGGGCTGAATGGGCAGGATTTTGTCCGCCAAAACACCCCTCTCTTCTTTATGGTAGCAACTGAGGGATGCCATCAACAGGGGATGCAGCTACCTTACCTGGGAAAACAGGGCAAGCAAACGGCAGTGGAAGTACCACCATGTCAAGGCTTGAATGCCCACCGGTCCGCCTCAGGAAACCAAGTACAGGAGGGCTTGTCCTGGGGGCTAATTACCCGTCATCTGAGACTTAGAAGAATAAAAACCACCCACCAGCTGTCACTGATCTGTTTCATCTCCTTCAGGAACAGTGTAGCCAAGGGAAGGATGTTTCTAGCAATCGCTGCCAGTGGTCTCCGGGATGGTTACTGAGGACAAATTCAGCCTCATGAGAAATCAGATATCGGAGGGAGTCTTCACCCAGAAGCTCGCCTCTAATGCAATAGAAGTGGCTGATGGCCCCCCATGCAGGCTCTGCTCGGAGAAGAGCCGCCCACGGCTCGGTGTGCTAGGGGAGACTGAGATCCAAGCTGGCTTACAGGCGTTTCACCAAAACTGGGAAATGGGACTGAGATGGTTGAGTAGTGAACTGCAGGTGATAGACACAGAAGGTGATACACACTTAGGGGCTGAGGAAACCATGTGGGGACGCCACCTTTGGTCCATGTCGGAGGTCCTCAAACTTTTTAAACAGGGGCCAGTTCCCTGTCCCTCAGACATTCCACACATGCACACTGCGGGCCCGGGACGAGTCGGCTGCTAAGCAGGACAGGCAGCAGCAGCAAAAACACCTGGTGAACCGGATAAATGTTTTCGGCGGGCCGCATGTGGCCCGCGGGCCGTAGTTTGAGGACCCCTGGTCCATGTGCTCAGAGATGCCGAAAGGCCAGTCAACAGGAAACACAGAAGAATGCTGCAGAGCCACAGAGAGAAGAGAGAGAGACACCCAGAGAAGGAAGGGGAACGGATGTTGGGTGTCCCTCATATAGCCCTGCTGCATTCACCCCCCTCCCTTTTTTAAAATATACATTTTTATTGATTTCAGAGAGGGCGGGAGAGGGAGAGATAGAGAAACATCCATGATGAGAGAGAACCATGGATCGGCTGCCTCCTGCACGCCCCACACTGGGGATCGAGCCTGCAACCCATCCTGTGCCTCTGACAGGAATCGACGCGGGACCCTTCAGTCCCCAGGCCGACACTCTATCCACTGAGCCACACCGGCTAGGGTTGCATTCACCCCTTTTTGATTCAGGCTGAATTGAGTCATACCTCAACCCCCTTTTGTCCATTCCAGACATTCCTTTAGTTTAAATGTTATCCAAGCTGGTGCCCCATGAAAAGACACCCCAATAAATAGTATTACTGGTCGCTGGCCCCCTCCTGTGAATGTCTTTGTCTGAATCCTTCCCCAAGGCAAGTTCTGACATGGAAGTTAGGGTGGAAAGTCCAAGGATGGCCCCTTGGATGGGCAAAGTGCCCTCCAACCAAGAAGTATAGGAGCCTAGAAATGATATGGCCCAATCAACCCAGCCAGCCGCTCCCATCGATCACCATACCCAGTCCAGTGCCCAGGGCTGTTGGGCTCTCCTGTCAGCCTTCCCTCCATCCCCTCACCTAGTCCTCTTCCCCCTCCTCTCTCACCTGGACTTCACTTCAGCCTCACCAGCCCACCCCGTCCTCCCCATTGCCAATGTGATCCCTTGGTCCGTTTATCCCTTTATTGGCTAGATCCTCCATTAGGGCATCTACTCACAAGAGCCGGACCTCATCTGTCTTACTCGCCAATCAGACTGAACTCTACCTAACGCAGTTTCCAAACATGCTGCCCATACCTTCTTGCCACTCTTGTATCCTGTTCCGGGGGTTTGACCTGGTTTTACGCATGCTCATTTTCCTCTTCCCACAGGCTCTGCAAGCTCTGCAAGGCCATGGAGAGTAACTGATTCATCTTTGGGGCCCCAGTCCTATGTAGAGTCAGACCCTTAAAAATGCTGGCTGCACGGAGAAACTGAATGGACAGATCGCAGAAGGAAGGGAGAGAGTGAATGAGGACTGAGGCCAGAGGAGCCAGTTGCTATTACCAGGCTGTATAATCACGACCCCAGAACTTACTGCATGAAACAATAATTCGATTACGCCATAGGAATTTAGGAGGAGAATTTGGGTCAGAAATCTGGGAAGGGCTTACCTGGACAGTTCTCATTTGGGGTCGGTGACGTGGTTGCAGGCAGATGTCAGCGAGACATCAGATGATACTGACTGGCGGAAGGAAGCGCAGCTGAGACTCCCCTGGGACACTCACACGTGGCCCATGGATGAGGCTCCAGGGTGTCGCCAGACTTCTCCCATGGGGGCTCGGAGCTCCAGCACAGGTGTCCTAGAAAACAAGAGAGAAGCCGCATTGCTTTTCAGGACCCAAGCTCAGAATCAAACAGCATCACTTCTCTCTCTCTCTCTCTCTCTCTCTCTCTCTCTCTCTCTCTCTTTCTCTCTCTCTCAGCTGAAGCAGTCACAAGTCCACCTAACTCAAGGCAAGAGAACATAGACCCCACCTCTCAATAAAGGAAGCCAAAGAGTTTTGGAGCCACTTGTTAAAACTGCCTCAGACCTTGAGACGCTTCTAGTCCACCCCCTCTTATGATGGTAGAGGAAATAAGGGTCCAAAGAACTCACATGGCTTATTCGCGGTCACAGCAATGAGTGACAGAGCTAAGGCTAGAACCACAGTCCCTTCTCTCAAGCCAGCCAGCCCCCTTCTACCTCGTACTTTGGGGAGGCCTCCATTGGTTAAAGTGTTCTCACTTTGAAGCAACTGAAACCAACTCTGACAAACCTACAACAGCAAAAGGTAGAGTGGGATTTAATAGGAAAATACTTATCTTACAGAAGCAAATGAATTGTTGGCTGACTAATTGAGGTAGACCTACAGCAGTTCTGGAACCCTCGGGAGAAGCCATTCGCCAAGTTTCACCCCCAAAGAACTAGGATCAGCAGGGACTGGGTACCAACACCTCTCCAGTGGTGTCTTTCTCTATTCTGATGTGACATTTTCCAAGAGAGAGAGAAGGGAATCGCTGAGATGTGGGACCCAGAGGATTTTTTAAAAATTCACCCTCGTCCTTAATGGACAGTTAAGACACAGTCTTGACAAACGCCACAGGAAGAACGAGAAGCCCATCCGATGTCCTTAGAACATAGGGCTGCATTTTGGGGCTGTAAAGGGTTAAGGATCATTCAATGTGTGTCAAATCCCTCTGTTCCAGCACTTCTTGCTTTCAGTCCAAGTACACGGGGTTTGAGATTCCATAGCTCAGAGTAATGCAAGACACAGAGAAACAGAAACAAAGTTAATCAAGGCAGCATGGGATTTGGTAAAACATGTGGGCACTCTGCTCCCCTAAATCAGCATTCCTCAAGCAGCGGCATGTCATGCTGACATGTTGAGGTCAGTTTCGATGGGAGCTGGGAGGAAATGTACTTTAACTAATAACAGTTCGAGTAGCAGAGTTTTAAGAATAGTTTCTTAAATGAAAAGAAGATCTCTGACTATGTATGTATATCTAAATCCCCCCATAATAATACCAGGGTCACATATACATACACTTTTTCTAGATGGAGAGAAAGGGGTGGTTTTATAGCCACATATAACCTCAGACAAGCCCAGGGAGTGTGTCACACATGTAGCTGTCATGTGACATTATTGTCTTGGTAGAGAAAATGTAAAAACAGCTGACAACAGTGATGTCATCGCTGATCGGCCAAGCACAGGGACATTTAAACATGTACTGGGATCCCGGTGCTTGTACAGATCTGTCTCGCACTAAGAAAAATTATCCCAAACTGGGAAGCAAGGGAACGATTGCATGCATGTCCTTTCAGTGTCGTTTTAACCAAGCTCACCTAAAACTTATTTGATTGTACAGGAGAATGCATTTGTGCTTGGCTCTGCTATTTTCTGTCTGGGCCCTAAGGCTGTGACGTTAGATGTTCATTTGTAGATTTTTGTCCAGTAGAAAAGGTGACCCCACAGATTATAGTTTATGAGCTCAGAAGACATTTACCAACATTGTTTCTATTAGCAAATTAATTTCAACATTTCTTTGACGGACTATATATACATAGACACACATAGACATATATATCTATAATGATAAAAGAGTAATATGCTAATTGACCAGATGTCCTACCAGGTGAAGCCGCAGTGCCAGGGGCCGAGGCAGAGGCAGCTGCTGCAGCGGCAGGGCCAAAGCCACTTGCACGAATTTCGTGCACTGGGCCTCTAGTATACATATATATACACATATTGATCTACATCTGTCCTTTGAACCAGCTCACCATCTTGCTGGTTCCCTCATTAATTCATGAGATGAATAAAATCTTTGACACGTGTTCATTCCATATTTGTACGACAGTCATGCTTTTAACATTTTGAAGATTATATTTCAACATTAGAAATGAGCGCAGTATCTCCAGTCACTTCAAATGCAGGGCAGTGGGTGAGCTGGGCTCCAAGATCCCTGCCAGTGACAGCATTGTCTGATGTCTTCAATGCCAGTGCGATATAAAATATTCAGTGTGAAAGGTTATTAGGCAGAGAAAGACATTTTCAAAGAGAAAATTTCAGAAAGACTTAGGGGTGATTCTATTAAAAAAATGAATTCCAACAAAACAAAGAATCTCAAAATTATTACCACGTAACCTGAGCAGCCAGCAATTAAGAGACAGCGTCTGTCAGAGTCTGGCCAAAGCAGGCTGCCTTGTCTGGAGATAGTTGCTAATCCTCACAGTGGGCGCCTTGTGGACAGTTAGATCACCTGATGAGTAGAAGAGGCAGGGAATGATCCCTGACGCCTCTTATTCTGCCAGATGAGCACCTGCAGCGTTAATGGCAAAGAGCAATCTGACCAGCTCCTTGCTCCCCAAGTGTGGTCCAAGGACCAGTGGCCGAGACATCACCAGGGAGCGTTCTAGAAGTGCAGAATCGCAGGCCCAGCAGACCTAGAGAAACAGCATCTGTGTTTTAAGAGGGTCCCCTGGTGATGGATGTGCACAGAGACGTTCATAAGCACCAATCTGGCTGCAGGCTCCCAGGGTGGTTTCCATCCTGGCTGCACATGAGAGCGGGTGTTATTAGTGTCCCTCACAGCAGGAGGAAATAAGCCACTCTTCTCAAACAAGGGCTGTGTCAGAAAAAGCTCAGCACAGGGGTGTCTGTAACCCTGGGATTTTGCAGTTTGGGTGCTAGGGAAGAAGGCAGGGAGAGGGAAGGCGGAAGAGCTACAGAGAGGAAGTGGAAGAATGACAGGCTTGTGTATTTATATTCGTCTCTTGACTACGTCCCCCAGGGATGAAGGAATTTGTGGCTGGCCAGGATGCCTGTCCCCAGTGCAGGCTAACGTTATTCTGTGAGTTTATCTAGAGTTTAAGAGCAGTAATCAGGGGCCATAACACCCCAAAGGTCTCAGAAAATACAAGTAAGGAAAGGGACAGGATGTGCTTTGACCATCCTTCATAAAGTCTTTTTCCTCGTTCTGCATCCCAGGGTTATTCCAAATTCTAGAGTAAGAAACTCCCATACTAATCAGTTAAATCTGTCTTATCACCACCTACAGTTGCCATTTTCAGAAACGCATGCTCTGAGCACAAGATGGTTAGGTTAAGTACCAGTGGCCCAAGTGCTTGCCATAGACATGTTATGACAATTGCATCCAATAATCTCTTCAGCAGTTTCTTGTGCTTTGGTTTCTTCAATTACAAAGTGCTGCTTGTAGGTCTGATCGTTTCTGGGGAATCGAAAAGAGGCGTTGGGTGTGTCGGCCATCTATCTTTAGAAAACTTTAAACTAAGAAGGATGATAGATGTAGTTGCTAAAAACAGAGTCAACTGATGAGTTTCGGGGGACATTAGGCTAGTGCTAGTTGCTATGATAAACTAACCCAAAATGTATAGTGGTTCAAAACAATCAAGTTTATTTTTCCTCATATGAAGACCGAAATAGGTATTCTAAACAGAGACTCGGGAACTGCGGCTCCGGCCCACTCCACCTTGAGGTGCTGCCATCTTAAACATGCAGCTGCCAAGATTGTCAAGTTGGTCTGTGTCAGCCCAGCGGCCTGGAAAAAGGCTCAGGGGATTCCTCATGGAAGGTGTTTATGGGTCAGCCCGGAAAGAGGCAAATATCGCCCCTGACCACATTTTATCAGCTACATTCAGTGCCTTGGCCATCGCAAACCATGAGGGAGGCTGGGAAATGTTGGATAAGCTTTGTGCCCAGAAGAGAAATGGGTTTGGTAAATAATTTTGCCATAGTCCGTTGAGGGCATCCTTTTAAAGTGGGATAGAACAGAATAGATTAGATCAAAATGCATTTAACCTGGCACATAGAAAGGTTTAGTATAGTTTGGGTAAAGTCTTGTTTTCATCACATATATTTGTACTAGAGGCCTGGTGCATGAAATTTGTGCACTGGGGAGGGGGTCCCCCAGCCTGGCCTGTGCCCTCTCACAGGGCGGGAGCCCCACAATCGAGGTAGGCCCCGCCCACCCATCCGGGGCTCCTTAATGGATTGCCCCAAAGAGGTAGGCTGGAGCCGCAGGACCCGCCTCCGCACTGCACAGAGGCAGAGCCGTGACCTGGCACATAGGAAGGTTCAGTATAGTTTGGGAAAAGCCTTGCTTTCATTACATATATTTGTCTACATGCACGTATGTGCTGGGTTGAAGTACAAAATGCATTTCTTACACTAGGTCACGGTCAAAAGTTAAAGCCATTCTACCAAAGAAAGATCCTTATAGGCGATATTAGAAGAGACAGCAAAAAGAGGAAATAAGGGCTTAGGCCCTAAATCATTGAGAAGCTAGGCAACTGTGAATACACTTAAATATTCTTAAGTGGCAACAACATCCGAAAATCAGACTCAGCTGTGTGGACTGGGCTACTCCTGAGAACCATGGGCACAGGAGGCAGGTTAGACTTCAGTGCCCATTCACCACCCTGACAGCAGCTCATTCTCAGGCTCCGGGAACCTCGCCTCTGCCCTGCGCACCACGTACGAGGGATAGCTTAGTAGTTCTTAGCAGAACATGTATGGAAAGGTCATGATAAATCAGAAGAATAAGACTGTTCAAGTTAGATAAAGGGCTCTTTTCCCCATATTTTAGGGCAAAGACTCTGGTCTCAGTACAACTTCAAATTATCCTATATAATAAAAGCCTAATATGCAAATAGACCGGCAGAATGATCAGTTGCTATGATATGCACTGACCACCAGGGGGCAGACACTCAATGCAGGAGCTGCCCCCAGCCTGCAGGCCCCACCAGCAACGGCAGCAACAGGACAGTCCAGGCGGGTGTGAGTGGGGGCTCCAATCACCCTGCTGGTCACCCCACAAATTGGCCCTGATCGCCAGCCAGGCCTAGGGACCCTACCCGTGCACGAATTTCATGCACTGGGCCTCTATTATCACATAAACCACTCCTTCAATGCTCCATGGTGCTGTGTTGTGTATGGGCGAGAGTGTGTATGCTTGAGCACATGTTCACCTGTGCATTGAGACACAGAAGAGGTAGAATGATAGAAAGATCTGGAAGTGTAGAGAATTCTGAGCACAAATAGAATGAATGGATCCAGGTCAATCTACTGTGAAAGAACTTGATGTAGGAAACTACTTCAGTGGGCTCTTCTAGGGAGAGGCACAACATAGTTTAGGAAAAACACAGCCAAGATGACATTTCAAGTGTAGAGATTCTGGGCTGAGCCACAGAACATGCTCTAGGGTTGACGTCAACAGACCTCTATTTGAGTCCCAAAGACACTCACATTTTCTTCCCATTATACAGATTAGGAAACTGAGAGTCCTGGAGGTCACACCCAAGGTCCTTCTGCTCATTGGTGGAACCAGCACTCAAAGAAGCAGGGACAGTAATGGAAAAGGACAAGAATCTATGGGCAGGCGTATCTCGCTGGGGGGCAGAACATGCCGGGAGAGAAGGAAATGTCGCTGGTGGGTGAGGCACCCCAAGAGAGAGGGTAGCTGAGGTTCTTGAGCATGGGAAGAGAGTCCCCTAGGACAGTGATGGCGAACCTTTTGAGCTCGGTGTGTCAGCATTTTGAAAAACCCTAACTTAACTCTGGTGCCGTGTCACATATAGACATTTTTTGATATTTGCAACCATAGTAGCAGAAAGACTTATAGTTTTGATATTTATTTCATATATTTAAATGCCATTTAACAAAGAAAAATCAACCAAAAAAATGAGTTCGCGTGTCACCTCTGACACGTGTGTCATAGGCTCGCCGACCAAATAGTTACATCATAAAAGTGCTCTTTGTTGCATATCAGTTCTCATTTCCTGGAATTTTTGATATTTGCAACCATAGTAAAAGAAAGACTTATAGTTTTGATATTTATTTCATATATTTAAATGCCATTTAACAAAGAAAAATCAACCAAAAAAATGAGTCCGCGTGTCACCTCTGACACGCATGTCATAGGTTCGCCATCACTGACCTGGGGCCTAGTAGGCCACTGTTTCACCAGGGGAAAGGGTGAGGTAAAGTGAGATGCAAAGGGGGGGGGCATTCTGTGAAATGTCACCAGCTAGATGCGTGCCATCTCTTCCCTGCTCTATACCCTTCAAATACAAAACAAAGAGCGTAAGCATGTGCAAAACAGCACACAACTCAATTTCTCCCATGCAGATCTATAAATCCAGCCCCTCCCTTTCCCATTCTCCCTTCCACCGCCCACTAGAACAAGGCTGGAGACAGGCACTTCTTAAAAACACTAAAAATATACATGACATCATCCCTCCTCCACAGCCTTCAACCCCCCCCCCGCCAGCAAGCCAAGTAATCTGAGCCCCTCTGCCAGGCCTGCCATAGCCTCCCTCTGAGGTCTGGGTTTGCCCTATTTATCATACCTGGGAGACTGACAGACATATGTTTTATGATACATTATATATTGGGCTTGGCTAGAGCCCCTGTTTCCATTAAAGACGACTAAAGCAGGAAGTTACAGCTGCCTGGACCTCCCCTGCCATTCATCCTCTAAAGCCATCCTCGAAGCTGCATTTCTGTCCTGTAGTATGACATTTGCTAACAAAATAGACAGAGGTTGGTCAATAAAACAGAAGATGCTCTGCTTCTACAATTTTGTTTTATTTTTTATTTTTTTGAGAACAGAGGACTGGAATCCTCTTCTTGAATTCCTCCAGTTCTTGGTTCTGACAATTGCCCGAAATAGACAAGTGCTTCCCAAAGCTGCAAAATCACATCTCTCTTTAAAACACCCGCGAAAACTGAGAAAGAGAGAATAAAAACAGATCAACTTTTTCCGAATGGGGTTATGGGAGATGCTGCTCCCTGCAGGCATCGGTTCCGTAATCGGCATGCAGTTCCTGCAGAGTGATCGGTGAAAAGCTCACCCTCATTCACAAGACACACTTGTGGGGATTATTGCTTTTACACGTTGTTTTTCCATTTAGAACGATGCCTTTACCCCAATTTAGACACTGTGCTATTGCACGGGTAATTGGCAACATCAGCAAAAGATGGTGCATAAAAGTAGACCCAACATCAGAAAAAAAATTTTTTCATTAGCATTATAACCTATGAATTAAGACTACTAGAGGAAATAACTTCATTTCTTTTTTTTCTTTTTCTTTATATATATTTTATTGATTTTTTTACAGAGAGGAAGGGAGAGGGATAGAGAACTAGAAGCATCGATGAGCGAGAAACATCGACCAGCTGCCTCCTGCACACCCCCTACTGAGGATGTGCCCGCAACCAAGGTACATACCCTTTACCGGAATCGAACCCTGGACCCTTCAGTCCACAGGCTGACGCTCTATCCAGTGAGCCAAACCGGTCTGGGCAACTCCATTTCTTATATGCAAGCGTCATTGATTCATTGAAAATCCATGACAAAGGACTTCATTTGCATGTAGCAGTTCTGGTACCCCAAGAAGCTTTGTGTGGGGAGGGTTTCCCTGTGACAGACACACAGAGACCCCACAACACTCCAGGTGCCATCAAGCCCTCCTTCTTCATTCTCCACCTTGAAGACTATTCCTCAAATGCATGTTGGAGGCCCCAGCCCACCAGCCTTCATAGTCACGGCCGCCTGGTGTGGCAAACTTCTGGGGCACTCGTTGCTCATCCTGTCTCGGAATAAAGGCTACTCAGTTCCCTGGAAGTCTCCTTTGGAAAGTTGAGTTACTCGGGAGACATAGCAATGGAATTCGCTCCACCCTTGGCCCACCCAAAACACGCAGACAAAACAAGCTCATCTCATGCTATTGCACTTCACCCTATTGCACTTTGCAGTTACTGCTTCTTTTTTTTTTAACAAAGTGAAGGCTTGTGGCAACCCTGCATCAAGCAAGCGTATCCGTGCCATTTTCCAACACCATTTGTTCACTTCCTGTCTCTGTCACATTTTGGTAATTCTCATAATATTTCCAATTGTCTCATCATCATTATCACTGTTATGGTGATCTTTGATGTTACTTTGCAATTGTTTGGCTGCAATGTGAATGGCATCCATATGACAGCAAACTTAATCAACACTGTGTGTGTTACTGCTTCATTGTTCCCCCATATCTCCCCCCCACCCTCAACCCCCCCACCCCTCGGGCCTCCCTATTCTCTGAGACACAATAATATTGAAATCAGGCCAATGAATACCCTTAAAAATGGCCTCTATGTGTTCAAGTGAAAGGAGGAGTCACAAGTATCTCACCCTAAATCAAAGGCCAGAAAGGATTAAGCTGAATGAAGAAGGCATGTGGAAATCTGCGACAGGCCAACGGCTCAGGGCCTGGCACCAGTTAGCCAAGCTGTGGAGGACAGAATTGCAGATGTGGTGGAAATAGCAAGGAACTGGAATTAGAATTGCAGCCTGAAAATATGACTAAATTGCTGCAATCTCATAAAACTTTAACGGATGGGAAGTGGCTTCTTAGGGAGGAGCAGAGCAAGTGGTTTCTTAAGATGGAAACGGCTGCTGGGGAGGCGCTGTGAAGACTGGAAATGACAACAAAGGGTTGAGAACAGGCCAGGAACTTCGTGGGGAAAGAAGTGGCGGGATGAGAGGCTTGACGCCGGCTTTGGAAGATGCTCAGCTGTGGGTAAGATGCGAGAAAGCCGCAGCGCATGCTACAGAGGAATCATCTGAGAAAGGAAGAGCCCATCAAGGCAAGAAACATCAGTGTTGTCTTATTCTCAGAAACTGCCACAGCCACCCCAGCCCTCGGCAGCCACCGCCCTGATCAGCGAGCGGCCGGCAATGTCAAGGCCAGACTGCCCCCCAGCAAAAGGACTACAGCTCACTGAGGCCTCAGAGGGCGGCTGGCATTTTTCTTATCAATAAACGATTTTAAGGTGGGTATGATTTTTAAACATGTTATTGTACATGTGATACATAATAGAAAAATGTAGAGTATAAGCATTTGTGCAAATCGCTTTATGGTGATATTTGCTTTCTTACGGTGGTTTAGAACCGAACCTGCAATACCTCTGTTTTATGCCCTTTGCAGGTGATAAAACTGTATAGAACTTAATAAACCCACTGCCCTCCAACCCCCCCCCACACACACACACACAATCCCAATGAGTACAATAAAACGAGGGAAATCGGAATAAGAGCTATGAATCATATCAATGCCAATATTCAGGTTGTAACATTCTACTGAGTTTTGCAAAACATTACCATTGGGGAAAAAAGAGACAAAGTGTAGCAGGGACCACTCTGTAATATTACATAGACCTGCATGTGAACTCAGAATTACCGCAATTAAAAGTTCAATTAAAGACCAGGCCAGTGTTGCTCAGTGAGTTGGAGCATCATCCCATACACTGAAAGGTTACAGGTTCAATTCCCAGTCAGGGCACATACCTAGGTTGCAGGTTCGATCCCTGGTTGGAGCATGTACAGGAGACAACTGATTGATATTTTTCTCTCACATCAATGTCCCTCTCTCTCTTTCTCTCTCCCCCTCTCTCTAAAATAAAAAACAGGTCCTCAGGTGAGGATTTAAAAAAAAATTTTAAGTAAAAAAACTAAACACTCAAATCAAAAGGCCAACTGTATATAAAACAATATCCAACAACTCTATGCTGTATATAAGAGGCACACTTAGATTCAAAGATACAAACAGATTGAAAGTAAAAATATGAGAAAGTATACCATGAAATTAGCAACCAAAAGAGGGATAAAATGACTATACTAGTTACAGACAAAATATAGACTTTAAGACAAAAATATAACTACAAACATAAAAGGGTATTTTATAAGTATCAAGTATCATTCCAGATAGAAGATAAATAAGTCCCAGAGCCCAAACTGGTTTGGCTCAGTGGATAGAGCATCGGCCTGCGGACTGAAAGGTCCCAGGTTCGATTCCGGTCAAGGGCATGTACCTTGGTTGCGGGCACTTCCCCAGTAGGGAGTGTGCAGGAGGCAGCTGATCGATGTTTCTCTCTCATCGATGTTTCTGGCTCTCTATCTCTCTCCTTTCCTCTCTGTAAAAACTCAATAAAATATATTTTTAAAAAAAATCTTAAAAAAAAATAAATAAATATTTAAATTTGTAATAAATACTAAATTCATAAGGAAGATAAACAATTATAAACATAGACATGTCTAACAACTTAATTAGAGTCCTCCTAAGGCTTAGGAAGAGCCACACTCAAGGGGCCAAAGAGCCGCATGTGGCTCGCGAGCTGCAGTTTGCCGAACATGGGGCTAGACCATAAAACAAGATTCAAGAAACTTAAAAGGATTAAAATCCTACAAAGTATATCCTCTAATCACGATTAATTTCAGTTATAAATCAACAAAAATAAATTTGAGAAATCAATAGATATTTTGAAATTACACTTCTAAATAATCAATGTGTCACAGAAGGAATTGCAAGTAAAATTAGAAAATGTTTTAAGCTGAATGAAAACAAAAATAATATATCAAACATTATGATATGGATAAAGCACGGTTTTAAGAAATATTTATAACTTCAAATACCTATGTTAAAAAGCAGAAAATGCTCATATTAATAACCTAAGCTTCCACCTCGATAAATGAAAAAAAAAAAGGAGAGAAAACTAAGGTACATAACAGCAGGGATAATCAACAGTATAATTACAGTGTAGTTTAAATTGTCTATGTAAGTTAACACGTTTGGTTTATATCTGGACACTACTTAGGTAAATAGTGATTAACTTTAGATGGTTCAGTTACTCCAGATTTTCACTTTTTTTATATCATTTGGTTGTATTATCTAAACCCTTTACAATCAACATGTATTAATAAGAAAAAGTAGTAAAGCTATGTCACTTTGTTTGCAAATATTCAATGGGTTCTTTTTCAAGTAAAGAGATTGAATCAAAATGTTATGTGCCCCCATGAATGATGACTGTTTGAGTCAGCAATAGCTTATCAAAGATTAGCTAGCAACATAAAAGAAGTTAAAACTTTGCTCCTCAAAGTCACCTTTAAGAAAATTTAAAGAAAAGCCACAGGCTGAGAGAAAATATTGCAAGTCATGTGTCTGAGGAAGGATTTGTATACAGAATATATAAAGAACACTTACAACACAACAATAAAAAGACAAACCACCTAGTTTAAAATTTTGACAAGAGATTTGAATAGACATTTCAGCAAAGAAAATATATAAATGACTAATAAACGGATGCAAATATGCTCAATATCATTACTTATTCATAAATTTCAAATGATAACTACAGTAAGCTACCACTTTACACCCACTAGAATATCTATTATCAAAAAGACAGTAGTAAGTGTTGGGAAGAATATACAAAAAATAGACCTTCATACTTTGCTGGTGGGAATATAAAATGGTGCAACTACTTTGGAAGACAGTGTGGCAATTTCTTTAAAAATTTGAACATAATTTGAGCATATGACCCACCAGTCTCGCTCCTAGTTAATCTGTTCAAGTGAAATAAAAACATACATCCATACATAGACTTTTACCTGAGTGTTCATAGCACCCTTATATATAACAGCCAAAAGGTGGAAACAATCAAATATCCACCAACTGGGAATGGAGAAACAACTGCATCTCCACACAATAGAAACCTATAGATCAACAGAAAAGAATGAAATACATATACATGAAACAACTTCAAAAACATTGCGCTAAGTGAAAGAAGCCAGATACAAAGCACCACACACAGCATGATTTTATTCTGACTAAATGTCCAGAAAAAGTAAATCTATAAAGACGGAGAGTAGATTAGTGGTTTCCTGGGCCTGGGGTAGAAGGGCTAAAATTTGGCATAAGGGAACTTTTTGGCATGATGGAAATGTTCTAAAACTGAGCTGTGGTGATAGTTAACTCCGTAAATTCAAGAATCATTGAACTGTTCATTCAAGATTCATTGAATTGTACATTCATAATGGGTGAACTTTTATAAATTATGCCTTAATAAGTATGCTTTAAAAAAAATACGACCATAATAATAAAGTCATCTCTAAATAAATGACTAATATAGTGTTAAGCAACCCCAGGGAAGCCTAGCGTGGAAGAGTTTACTAAAAGCACAGTCTGAAGGAAAGAAATTAATTCCTAGAGACAGGAGGCTGACAAATTCAGAGACCCCACAGGGAGCAAGAGGCACAGCCCTGCCTTCCCGTATCAGGAGACTTTCGGGAGGGTACAACACTATCCAATCACTGCATCTACTACTCCCAATCTTATTCCTCTGGGAAAGGAAAACAGATCAGAGTATAATTTATGCTATTCTGAAAATCTTAAGAATTGTGTTCCTATTGAGGGATCCTTGATTTTCAGACAACTTTTTCAAACTGAGGTATCAGATGTCATTCCAGATAGGAGACCAATAGTGAATATTGGGGCTAAGGAGAACTCAGTGGGACCATATCCACTTCCTACACTGGAAATAGGCCCATTTGGCTCAGGTGAATTGTCAATTTCCTTCCATACACAAGAAATCAATAACATTTCTAATAGATAATTATAATATTCAAGTCATTAGAGGTCCGGTGCATGAACTCATGCACCAGTGGGGGTCCCTCAGCCTGGCCTGTGGGATTGGGCTGAAACCGGCTCTCTGACATCCCCCAAGGGGTCCCAGATTGCAAGAGGGGGCAGGCCAGGCCAAGTGACCCCACGGGTACACGATCAGGGCCAGGGAGGAACACAGGAGGCTGGCCAGCCAGAGAGGGACCACGGGAGGGCTCCAGGGCATGTCCAGCCCATCTCACTCAGTCCCAATCAGCTGGACCCCAGCAGCAAGCTAACCTACCTGTCAGAACATCTGCCCTCTGGTGGTCAGTGCATGTCATAGTGACTGGTCAACCAGTCAACTGTCTGCCCCCTGGCAGTCAGTGCACATCATAGCAAGTGGTTGAGTGGCCTTAGCATATCATTAGCATATTACGCTTTGATTGGTTGAACAGATGACCAGACACTTAGCATATTAGGCTTTTATTATATAGGACTACTTGTTGGACACTTATTGTGTGTGATAGGCATTGCAGCCAAGGTTTTAATCCTCTCAACAAACATATACTTTTGAGGAAGGACCTATCTTTATCCCCACTTTACAGATGAGGAGTCTGAAGCCCAAAGAGGTTATGAAATTTGCCCATGGTCAGGCAGCTGATAATTATGGAGCTGATATTCTTTCCTTTGAGCCTTCTAACACAGAGGCCACATTCTCAGCCCCTACTCTCTAGGGCAGTGTTAAGCTTTCTTCTTAATCACAACCTGGAGTTAAAAATATATTATACATCATAACCCAGGACACGCAGTTACAGCTATAAATGAAGTTTCATGAAACAGTGTTTACCTTTACTATGCACAATGTACACTGATATTTTTATTCTATTTATCTTATTTTACTTTTCAGTGTCTTGGTCAATATCACCAAATCCATTCCGTGGCATAATAGTGGGTCACTACTCACAATTTAAAAAAACACTACTACACATAAAACCTGTATATGTCACTGTAGAGAAACTTTCAAAACCTCTGTAGACCTGACTGTCAAAGTCAAGTACCTGCCAGTCTGATCATCCACCCACTCTGCAGCCCTTCACCTGATGACAGAGGAAGTGAGAGCTAAGTGCCAGAGCTTGGTCATGTGCAAGGTGGGGACAGAGAAAAGCAATCCATTTGCCTCAATGAAGTGTGCCACCACAGACGTCTGAGCAACATACCCAGAGACCAAGAGACTCTAAGAAGAAATATCATGTTTTCCTGGGACTAAAGTACCATGGGTAGAGCAGTATCAAATTCACCTTGCCTTAACACTACCTCAAAACACTTTGTGAGGCCTGTGAGATCTCAAACCTGGCAGATTCGAGTACTCACACCTTCTATTCACATCAACAGCATGAAACTCAGATCCCAAATTTACAGATACTCCCGGTCTTTTCTGTTTGATTTATAATTAATAGTATAGATTTTATTTAAACAGCATCATAAAGTGAAACTTTTTAAAAAATAATTTCCTGCCTACATATTCCTACTTTATTAAAGACATTAACCCTAGGGGTTTTTTGTTTGTTCCCTGCATCATTCTGTTATTTTATATTGTGTTCTTTAAGGACAGTTCTTTTCTTTTTCATTAATCTTGGTAATCCTAGCAGACTTCCCAAAATTCATTTCTCTTACAACGTTGCCTCTATTTGCTTAGATTTTCTGCAGATATAAGCACTTGGACTGATCAGAAAGGTGAAGAGAGGATTAGGGAGGCCCATCCTGAAGGTCTTAAACGTGTGTGGTCTCAATTCTCTTCTTGATCAGGAAGATTACACAGGAAGACTTATCTCTGTCTACTTAAGAAAGGCTGCAGGAGGCACAGGCTGTGGAGAGTCTATTATTGAGGGCTTGTTAAGAATTACTCCTTTTTCTTCTATCTTTAACCATTGCATTTCTAAAAGAACTCTTTGGAAAGGCCCTGTTTCAAAGTAGAATTTTAAAATGCAGATTTTAAAGTCTGGGAGGCAGCACAGATCTAACATTTCCAAATCAGAACCGCTGCCTGCCAGCCCCAGCCCCCAGCCCCACCATGAGTGCTCCTCTCCACTCCCATCTTCCTATTACCAGAAAGCAGTCATCCCCTTCCTCTTAGTCACTCCAGGCTAAAACCTAGAGGCCATGCTTACTTTTCTTCCACCACCAGCTCCCATATACAGTCCATTAGCCAGTCCTCTCTCTCTGCTTCCAAAATAGATCTCAAATCTATCCACCTTTCCCAATGTCCCTGCTCATCAAGCATTATCTTCTCCCACCTGAACTACTGCAGTAGCTCTCGAACTACTGTCCTGGTTTCTGGTTTTGCCCCTTTAATGCATTCTCCACCCAGCAGATAGATTTATTTAAAACTAGAAGACCAGTGCACAAAATTCATGCACTCGGGGAAGGGGGGGGGGGAGTCCCACAGCCAGCCTGCTCCCTTTTGCAGTCTGGGAGCCCTCAGGGGATGTTCAACTGACAGCGTAGGCCTGCCCCCATGGGGAGCAAGCCAGCAGTCATACATCCTTAGTGCTACTGCAGAGTGGGAGAGGCTCCTGCCACCACCGCTGTGCTCACCAGCTGTGAGCCCGACTCAGGGCTTCTGGCTGAGCAGTGCTCCCCCTGTGGGAGCACACTGACCACCAGGGGGCAGCTCCTGCATTGACCATCTGCCCTCTGGTGGTCAGTGTGTGTCATAGCAACCGGTCATTCTGCCATTCGGTCAATTTGCATATTAGCATTTTATTATATAGGATTTGAAACAGATCATGTCTTTCCTTTGCTTAAAACTCTAAATAGGTTACATTGCAGTAAGAATAATACCTTTGTTCCACAAGGTTCTATGCAGGTTGCCCCTTGGCCACATCTCCCACTAATCTCCTCCCACTCTCTCTCACTTGTTCACTACACTCACCACACTGGCTTTCTTACTCGTTTCCCAATGCACCTCCTCATTACTGCCGAAGGGCATTTACACTTTCTGTTCCCTCTGCCTAGAAAACCGTTCCTCCAGATCTTCACATAGTAGTTTGAACTCCATTCTGGTCTCAGCTCAAACATCACTTCCTCAGAGAATCCTTCCATGGCCACCCTACCTAATCCTGCGCACACACCCACTCACTCTCACGTAATTCTGTTTCATTTTCTTTGTAGCATTCATCACTACTTAAAATCATTTTTGCTGAATTGTTTATTGCTTGTCTCTTCCACTAGAATGCAAGCTCCGTGGGGGGGAGCAGGCACTGTTGTCTCTCCCATTCAGTGCTGTCTTGCACTCCAAGAAAAGTGCTTGGCACCTAGAGGCACTCAATTAATAGTCAGTGAATGGGCCCTGGCCGGTGTGACTCAGTCAGTAGGAGCCACGTCCCCCACACCAAAAGGTCCCAGGTTCAGGAGACAACCAATCTCTCTCTCTATCTATCTCTCTCTCTCTCTCTTCCGTCTCTAAAAGTAAATAAATAATTTAAAATGTTTTTATAAAAACCATACATTTCTTCTCCCACAGATCTAGAGGCCAGTAGTCTGAAATCAAAGTTAAAAAAAAAAAAATACCGGTAGTCAGTGAATGGATTGGCTGCCATACCATTTCTGACTTATTGTACATTGACTAATATACAAATAATAAAAGGTATCAATCAAATATTATAAGTAAGCACTTTTCTGATGTCCTCCTTAATAACATCAAGGATATTAAAACTATTAAACTCTACCTCTGAGGAATTCATTCTACCCTAGCCTACTCTGGCTCATTTATGCTTCTTATCATAATTCATTGATTCAAAAACACTTGCTGAGTAATTATCAAAAGCCAGGTACTGTGTTAACAGAAACATCACACAAAAGGAACCTCCCGTCTTTACTTTTATTAGCAACTGGTGAAAATAGTATACAGCCAAACACTAATTACAATTATATATTTTACAACCCATCTTTATTTTAATATTAGATAATCTATCAGAGGGCTGTAATAATATCCTGTCACTTAGAGGGACCTTTATACTAATAGGAAGGTGGCTTTTTCTATTAAGAAAAACTAAATAAGAATTACATGGAAGGAAGCTGTACTGTTCAAATTTAACTATGTGGAGGAAGGACGGAGTGGAGAACTGATTTTGCTTCAAAGGTTAAAAAAAGGTAGAAGTTTTTGCAATCCACAGCACATAATTTACTGCAGGAAAATACAATCGGCCAGTTCTTAGAGCCAGAAGAGCACCATTAGTGCATCTGTTTCAATTACAACCCAGTTTGGGTTTAGTCGTGAACATTCAGGAAGTTATGAAAAGGTCACAGAACCATGGCCTGTCCACTTTTTTCAATTTCTACATGAAGTCGCTGCAGCAAGGCCCTGGTAAATGGCTTGTCCAGTGTTGCACAATCAGTCAAGTGGCCAAGTGAGAACTCACAATTAGGTTTTCTGGCCCACTGACTCTGACAGTTTGTTGTCCTTCCAATTGCCCATCCCACTGCCTTGCTTATAAAAGCCCAATTTATTCAAGAAACAGCAGAGATTCTGTGATTTCAAAGACAAAAGGCCCCTTCCTTCGACTCAGGGAATCAACTGCTTTTTGATTAAGTGGTCCTCTCATGGCCTTTGGTTGGTATTCGTCTATGATGGGCCTGTGACCTATTTCTGGACCCGTCACTAATTCTGCTTTCTCCTCTGAGAGAGGATGTGCCTCTTGCTAGACTCTGGTAATGTATCTCTTCCCCTCCTCCCCCAAAATAGACAAAGCCTCAGAGGGTAAAACAATTCCCCTTTGACTTTCTTTCTGCCTTGAACTCAAATGTGACACTAGGACAGGGGTGGGCAACCCCTGGCACACGTGCCAAACATGGCACACGAAACCCTATCTTATAATACTCCATTTACAATTTTTTTCTTAATATCGACTTTTTTATTTTTCAGATAAATTCAGTGTAGGTGCATCTTAGATAAATAACTTTACATAACATGTACACATTAAAAAATAAATGTATTTTTCATCATCATATACTGTGTTTTTGTCGCTTGAATGAATTTTATTATTTCTTCAAGGTTCTTCACATACATACACCTTAAGAGATATCAAGTAGGCGTAACATGTTCTCAAAAAATTAGAGTTGGAACGCTGCAGAATTTTGAGTCAGAGATTTTGCTGGTTTTGGCACGCACTCACAAAAAGGTTGCCCACCCCTGCACTAGGAGATGCTGCCGTTCCTTTGCCACCATAAAGCACCAATCAATGGAATACGCGTAGCAGAAACAGAAAAGGGCTGGGGTTGCTTAAACAACAGTGTTTATCCACCTCCAGACTTCTTGATAAGCAAGGAAAAGTGATTTCCTATTTCTTCAACCCAGTGTTGTCCAATTTCCTATTGCTTGCGGCAGGACACGTTCCTAATTCCTACTATACATCAGAGACTTTCACACTTTGATCTTAGGAGCTGCACAACGTGTTTTGCTGTGTCTCAAGGGTCAAGGTAAGTGGAGGGATGAAGAGACATCAAAAGGAGAACCTGCAATTATAGGTCCCTATCCCCAACTTCAAGCTGAGCAGCCCTTTAATCAGATTCCCTTATTGAACTTTCACAAAAGCTTTCATGGTCTACAATCATTTTGAGAACCGTTACAGCATGCCACACAGGCCTATGCTTTCAATTAAAAACACACACACAAACAAAATGTCCCAGAGGAGCCCAATAGGCAAATTAGTCCCTTGGAGATTCCCTTTTAAAGAGTTAAACCAACCTTCTCATATATATACTAGAGGCCCGGTGCACAAAATTCATGCACGGGTAGGGTCCCTAGGCCTGGCCAGTGATCAAGGCCAATCAGGGCCTTCTGGCTGCCAGCCGGGACCTTCCTTCATTCCACACCACCCCGTGGTGGTCAGCGCATGTCATAGCAAGTGATCAGTCTCCCAGTCGAACTCCCATGGAGACAATTTGCATATTAGGCTTTTATATAGAGAGATACATGAATTTCACATATGGGTTCACTTAGGAGAGGGTGAATTGATCTCCCTCACTCAGGGCCTCAAAACTGGCCTCTGAAGAGACTACATATATGTTCCTCCTTCCATTTCCACCCATTGCTTGGTCTTCTGACATTGTCAAGAAGATACAATGATAAACATTACCAGGCATAATCAATGTCAACACTCCTCTTGGGACTGAAGAGTAAAGAATGGTTATTCAGCCCTGACTAGTTTGGCTCAGTGGATAGAGCATCGACCTGCGGACTGAAGGGTCCCGGGTTCAATCCGGCCCAGGGCATGTACCTTGGTTGTGGGCACATCCCCAGTCAGGGGTGTGCAGGAGGCTGCTGATCGATGTTTTTCTCTCATCGATGTTTCTCTCTCATCGATGTTTCTAACTCTCTATCCCTCTCCCTTCCTCCCTGTAAAAAAATGAATAAAATATATATATATATTTTAAAAAAGAATGGTTATTCATCTACCACTGCAGGGAATGGGTCTGCAGATCCACAGAAGATCTAAGGGCATGGGCCCTGTTTGAGGACACCTGGACTGGTCCCTGCCTGTGGTTTCTTCTCTGTGATGAAGATGTGACCCCTGCTAGGGTTGTTCATTAATGGACCAGGAAAATCTGATCTATGCAAATGGAACTTCACTGATTTTGATTGCTGATGTAAACTCTTCAGAATGATGATCCGAGCTTTGAGGAGAGTGTCCCTGGCAGCTGCACTCCCGGTCTCAGGCAGGCATCCCAGGGAAGGGAATAAAGTGGAACCAAGCTATACTGCATCCGCCTAGGCGGGTGGCCCCCTCACTTGAAAGCCTGTATCCTCAAAAACGCTTTTCACAACAAAGGAAACCATTAACAAAATGAAAGGACAACCCACTGAATGGGAAAACGTAGTCACCAATGATACATCTACTAAGGCAGTGATGGCGAACCTTTTGAGCTCGTTGTGTCAGCGTTTTGAAAAACCCTAACTTAACTCTGGTGCCGTGTCACATATAGAAATTTTTTGATCTTTGCAACCATAGTAAAACAAAGACTTATATTTTTGATATTTATTTTATATATTTAAATGCCATTTAACAAAGAAAAATTAACCCAAAAAATGAGTTCGCGTGTCACCTCTGACACGCGTGTCATAGGTTCACCATCACTGTACTAAGGGGTGAATATCTTGAGGCCACCATGATGGAGAAGCCATGTGTGGGTACCCTCAGCTGAATCCACTTTTCCAGCCAGACATGTGAATGAAGCTCTCTCAGATCTCCCAGACCAACCCATCCAACAGCTGAATACCAACCAGGAATCTCTATGACACTACACAGAATGAAAGAATCACCCAGCCAAGCCAGATCCAAATTCCCACAAAATTATATAACGTAAGACTGTGCTTTCTGTTTTAAGCCACCAAGTTTTGAAATCATTTGTTCAGCAGCAATAGATCATGGAAATACAGGTCAAGCAGGCTTAAGGGATAGCACTGCTATCTTTGAGATTAAAGTAAAAAGCAGTTCCCCAGGGAAAAGACTTTTCGAGGGTTTGATATTATCCCTTGGGTTGACTCTGCTTCTACATTCTGTTTCTCTTGTCCTGTCTATGAGATTAAATACTGACACACCCAAACTTGGTGCCTCATTCCTGGACCCTAATATCACCGTGGCATCTCTGTCTTTCTCCCAGCCCTCTTAGAAGTTCATGTCTATCAAAAGAGGTTTGAGATTATTACTGAGGGGAAAAGGCATTATGCCACCACATGGGTAACGTTTAATGCATTACAATCTCAGTGTGCATGCAAGGGGAGGAAAAAAGAACTATTCAAAGACCATCACAGGATAAAAATGCAATAATTGGGAACTAGCAGGGATTCTGAAACATAAAATGGTTGTTGCTACCTTTATGCTACTGTTTGTCACATTTAATGAGAATATTTTACATTTGTGTAATGCCTCGCAGTTCAAAGAGCACTTTCTTCTACATTAGCTCACATTCTACAAAACTTCCATGTGTGATCTCACTTGCATCCATGGCTTCAAGACATGAGACATATCTCCATGGAGAAAACTCCCAAATCGCCCAAATTAATCTATCTTAGTCTCTCTGTTCTCTCTCTCTCTCTCTCTCTCTCTCTCTCTCTCTCTCTCTCTCTCTCTCACACACACACACACACTACTTCTACCTGCCTCCTAGACTCTCCCACAGAAATATTCTGAAGGCACCTCAAATTTAATACCCAACCTATTTTCTCTACAACCCCCTCCACCACGACACACACACACCTCATCTCTTCCATCTTTGTTTCCATGTCAGAGAGGGGTGCCATTGTCCTTCAAGTTTACAAAGTCTGAAATGATCTCCTCTTCTCCTCCAAGCCAGTTAGGTGTCAGGTCCTGTGAGTGCTATTTCCGTAATGTGTCTCAGATGTGTCCTCTCCTTTCTATTCCTGCACCTTCCACCACCAGTGTAGGCCCTTCTCGTCCATCTAGATCAGGGTCTGCAAACTGTGACATACCTGGGTTTTATCTGGCCCGCTGCCTGTACCTGTAAATAAAGTTTTATCGGAACAAAGCTATACTTATTCATCTAAATATCGCCTATAGATGATTTGACACTATAGCAGCAGAGTTGACTAATTACAACAGAGGCCACTGGGCCCACCAAGCCTAAAATCCTTCCCAGAAAAAGTTTGCCAGCTCCTAGTTTAGATGGCCTCTTACGGAATAAATCTGAACGAGAAAAGACACTCCTCAACTTTTACCTGCTCACAGGTTATTTTTTTGTCACCAAGCAAAATATGCCAACAACTCTCCCTTCATAGTACCTGGTATATGCTTTTATGGTCAGAGATTATATTAATTTATCATCATTTCTATTGTTCAAAGCTGACTTCTTGTAAATGAGCTTCATCCCCAGATGCCTTGGGAACTGAGAATATGCCTCTAATTCTGCTCAGTGCATCCGAAGTTCCTCAGTACTAAGTCTGGGCTCCTGGCTAGATGGCTACAGCTAGAGTTGGAGGAACTCAACAACTTGTGTTTTACCTTATGATTTCCCTGTTGCTGTTGGATTTCCACTATTTCTTTTGTATTCTATGACATCCTGAAGCTTTTAAGAACATAGTCCTATCATCATTACATTTGGGGTCATGGAATACATAAAAAATAGCAATTTTTACTTCCACCCATCCTTGCTCCAAAAGGCAACATTGACGATTTTTATACGATGCCACTACACTGGTTGAGAACAAATTATTTCTGTATGTGTTTTCTGTTACTGTATAAATTACCATGAATTTAGGGTTTAAAAATGCACATGTTTATTATCTCACTAGAGGCCTGATGCACAAAATTCGTGCAAGGGTAGGCCTTCCTTCCCCCGGGCTGCCGGCACTGGCTTCCCTCTGGCACCCGAGACCTGGGCTTCCCTTGCAGCCCTGGCTTCATCGGAAGGTCGTCCGGTCTAATTAGCATATTACGCTTTGATTATTATAGATAGTCCTGTAGGTTCAAGTCTGGGCACAATGTGATGGATTCTCTGCTTGGGTCCTGCAGGTTTGGGGTTCTCCTCTGAGGCTCCCATGGAAGCTGGCAGAACTCATTTCCTGCAGTTGTCAGATGGTGGTCCCCTTTGCCTACTCGCCACTGGCTGGGAACCAGTCATTCTGGGTTCTGAGAGGCTGCCCAAATGCCCTGGCCCCGTGGCCTCCACAGGCAGGTGATGTGGGAGTTTGCCTTCTTCTAAGCCAGTCAATGTATGTCTGACATTCTCTGCTGGGACCATTCAAGGAAAACTCTACCTCTACAGGGCTCATGTGATTAGGTCAAGCCCATCCAGATCATCTCAAGGTCAACTGATGTGAGACCTAAATGGCATCTGCAAAATCCCTTCACAACACCTACGTTACTGTTGGAGAGAATCGCTGAGAGAAGGTGCCTGCAGGGAGCCAGGACCTTCGAGGCCCAGCCTTAAACTCTGCCCCTGCTATTTCTTTTCTCAATAATGCCTCGCACTAGCTGGCCTACTAGATGAATAACTTGAACTGTGTTTGACACACCTCATTCATTCACTCTGTCGATGATTTGGGGAGAGTCAAATCACAAGGAACCTGTAGAAGTTTTCAAAACAACTTCCAAGTCTCTCTTGTAAATGAAGGCCGAGTTTATGGGGGTGCTTTGGGTTTGGGTTTGGTTTTGTCTTGCAGTCACCAGCTATTCGTAGCACTAACTTTTCAAACATCCCTTTATGACTACTATTTCCCAAAAAGCAAAGTGGCAAGGACACATTTAGCTTTATAATAGGAAAAATCTCTCTCAATATTTTCCATGCTATTTGGTTTCATCTTCAGCTCTCTAGTTTTTTTTTGTTTTTTTTGTTTGTTTTCTTTTTTCTATTTGGGGGATGTTTAATGGAATGGAGGAATGGAAGGAAAAAAAGTGTCTGGAAAATTAATATAAACTTCTTTCCTGGCTCTAAATCTCTAATAATTCCTTAGCCAGGAAACATAGTTTATTCAATTTCACCAGTTTCTTTTTTTGTAGTTTTAATTGGCTAAATGTACTGCCAATGCTTTTCTTATTTTTTAACTTTGGTCTGAAATATTTAAGCCTTTTATGCTTTCTCTCTTGCTTTCTCTTTTATAAGGAATTTTATTGTGAAAATCATCATGTAAATACCTCAAATGTGTTTTTCAAATTTGATGTAATATATAGACCTCTTTTTTATCAAAATATATTTTTATTGATTTCAGAGAGGAAGGGAGAGGGAGAGAGAGATAGAAACATGAGTGATGAGAGAGAATCATGGATGGGCTGTCTCCTGCACCCCCCACCCCTCTCTGGGAATCGAGCCCGCAACCCAGGCATGTGCCCTGACCAGGAATGGAACTGTGACCTCCTGGCTCATAGGTCAACGCTCAACCACTGAGCCACACCAGCTGGGCTAGACCTCTTTTAAAGAAAAAATATGCTTGCAGATTCCAGTGTTGTCTCATTAATTTTATTATAATATTCCTTAAATTATCACAAACATAAAACTAAAAATAAATTCCTTATGCTGATTGATCACTCTTATTCAACGATAAAACCAATTTTTATAAATTAAGTGCAAACAAACCACAGTCAATAAAATTCAAATGATCGATATTAATTTACTATGATAGATTACATTGCTTTGCTATAATTAAATCAGCATGGTTGAGTTTAATAGTAGGAAGATGTGGTGTTAACTGCAATTCTATATTTCATCTGTTTCTAGGTTTTTGACTTCTATATAGAGAATGTCTTTACATAATAAAGTCAGTCATGCCAAAATCATTAAAAACTTCATGGCTTTACTTGCTATTTAAGACAATAGAACTGTACCAATGAACAAAAATCAAATGCCGATTTTAATCAGGCATAATGACACCCATGTCAAACTGCTTCCCAGGCAGAAGGACCTGCCAATGCACAGGTGCTAAGAGAGAAGCCTGTGCCCTGACCGGTTTGGCTCAGTGGACAGAGCATCGGCCTGCGGACTGAAGGGTCCCGGGTTCGATTCCGGTCAAGGGCATGTACCTGGGTTGCGGGCACATCCCCAGTGGGGGGTGTGAAGAAGGCAGCTGATCGATGTTTCTCTCTCATCGATGTTTCTAGCTCTCTATCCCTCTCCCTTCCGCTCTGTAAAAAATCAATAAAATAGAGAGTGAGAGAGAGAGAAGCCTGCTTAGAGAGGAGGTTCAGGGGACAGCGAGGAGGCCAGTGCAGCACAATAACACTGATGGAGGTGACACGTGGCAGGAGGTAAAGCCACATAGTGAACACGGGGCCTCCATTTAGGAGCTTAGGGGTCACAGTAACAACTTTGCTTTTTTTTCTGAGTGAGATGGGAAGGGATTAGGAGGTTTGGAGCGAAGGAAAGACATCATCTGGCTGATGTCGTTAAAGGCTCAGTGTAGCCACAGGTGGGGAATAGCAGAAGCAGGGATGTCATCCGTTTGTCTGGGTGATGTTTGCCAGGGGGATGGGG
>NW_006282272.1:71568-71881 GCF_000327345.1 Myotis davidii
CTCTCCCAGGCCTTCTCCACAGTGTTCTCTGTGTCCACTGGCTATGCATATATGCAAATAGATTCCCCAGGGAGTCTCCCCACTAACACCCCCCCCCTCACCCCCACCTTCATTCTGAGATTCATCAGTCTGTTCACGGTTCTATGTCTCTGGATCTATCTTGTTCATCAGTTTATTTTGTTCATTAGATTCCACATATGAGTGAGACCATGTGATACTTGTCTTTCTCTGACTGGCTTATTTCACTTAGCATGATACTCTCCAAGTCCCTCCATGCTGTCTCAAAGGATAAGAGACTCTTCTTTTTTCACAG
>NW_006282272.1:76741-84890 GCF_000327345.1 Myotis davidii
GAGGGACAGTGTTCCAGTTGTAAAATAAGCAAGTCATAGAGATGTGGCCTCAGCACAGGGGACAGAGTCAATAATATTGTGATAACTTCGTTGGGTTTTTTCCATTTATCTTTAGTGTTGAAAGCATTACAGATGCCCCCGCCCCCTTTTCCCATTGCTTTTTACTGCTGCATAGTATTCCATGGTGTAGATGTACCACAGCTTTTTATCCGCCCACCTACTGATGGGCACTTGGGCTGTTTGCAGATCTTAGCAATTGTAAACTGTGCTGCTATGACCATAGGGGTGCATACATTCTTTCTGATTGGTGTTTCGGGATTCTTAGGGATATATTCGTGGAAGTGGGATCACTGGATCAAATGGTAGTTCCATATTTAACATTTTGAGGAAACTCCATACTGTCTTCCTCAGTGGCTGACCCAGTCTGCATTCCCACCAGCAGTGCACGAGGGCTCCCTTTCCTCCGCATCTTTGCCAGCACTTGTCATTTTTTGATTTGTTGATGGTAGCCATTCTGACAGGCGTGAGGTGATACCTCATTGTCGTTTTGATTTGCATCTCTGGGATGATTAGTGACTGAGTGTTTTTTCATACGTCTCTTGGCTTTCTGTATGTGCACTTTGGAGAGGTGTCTACTGACGTCCTTTGCCCATTTTTTATTGGGCTGTTAAGGAAAAATCCAATTTCGTTAAGTTGTAAGAGTTCCTTATATATTCTGGAAATTAACCCCTTATCAGATGTATCATCAGCAAATATGTTCTCCCATGCAGTGGGCCTTCTTGTTGTTTTGTTGATGGCTTCTTTGCTGTGCAGAAGCTTTTTATTTTGATGTAGTCCCATTTTTTGTTTTCTCCTTTATCCCCCTTGCCCCAGGAGCTGTATCCACAAACATACTGCTACCAGAGATGTCGGAGATTTTGCTGCCTATGGTTTCTTCTAGGATTTTTATGGTTTCACGACTTACATTTCAGCATTTTATCCATTTTGAGTTTATTCTTGTATATGGTCTAAGATGGTGGTCAAAAACTAAAGCCATTTCACCTAAGAACAGGAAAAAGACAGGGATGTCCACTTTCACCACTCTTATTCAACATAGCCACAGCGATCAGACAAGAAGAAGAAATAAAAGGCATCCAAATTGGAAAGGAGGAAATAAAACTCTCATTATTCACAGATGGCATGTATTGTACATAGAAAACCCTAAAGACACTACCAATAAACTATTAGAATTAATAAATGAATTCAGAAAAGGATACAAATTAACACCCAGGAACCGGTGGCATTTTTATACACCAATAATGAAATCTGAGAAGGAGAAATTAAAGAAACAATCCTATTTACCACTGCAATAATAAAAAAAATAAGCTACTTAAAATAAACTTAACCAAGGAGGTAAAAGACCTGCACTGAGAAAACTACAGGATGTTGAAAAAAGAGATAGAGGAAGATATAAACAAGCGGAAGGATATACCATGTTCATGGATGGGTAGACTCAACATCATTAAAATGTCCATACCACCCAAAGCAATCTACAGATTCAATTTTTTTAAAAAGACCCCAAATACTGCAGCAATCTTGAGAAAGAAGAACAAGTGGGTAGGATCACAATACCAGATGTCAAGTTATACTACAAAGCCACTGTTCTCTGGTAGTTTTACAAGAACAGGTATATAGATGAAAGGAACAGAACAAAGAACCCAGAAATCAACCCAAGCCATTATGCTCAATTAATAATATTATAATAACTTTGCACAGTGACAGATGGGTACTGGACTTATGGTGATCACTTCATAGGTATATAAATGTCAAATCACTACATGGTACATCTGAAACTAATATACTAGTGTATACCAACTATACCTATAAAATATTTTAAATAAAAGTTAGGTTTTAAAAGGCAGAGGGACCAGTAAGAAAGCAATATTCCAGGCAAAAGATGATGGAGCCTTGCATCAGGTAGCAGAGGTTAAAGTGATAAGACCTGTTCGGGTTTGAGAAGCACTCTGAGAATAGAACTAACAGAATGTGCTCCTGGACTGGATGTGGGTGGGGCGTGGAAGAAAGAGTGGACTTGGGATTGCACTGGGTGCAAGGTGCTGCCACTGCGGCTGTAATTATTGAGGAAGGAGATGCTTTTGAGGGGGATGAGGATCAAAGGTGCAGTCTTAGACCTGCTAAGTTTTAGATGCCTACTGAACATTCGATAGGAGAATAAACACACATGAGGGGCTTAGACCAACAGCTGGTGTATAGGAAACATTCAATCTATTTATCTATTATTATATCTAAGTGGAGATATCAAAGAGGCAGTTGGATCGGTAAGTCTGGAGTTCTGGAGAACATTCCAGCTAAAAAAACTACTGGTCTGGGTGAAATCCTTTGCCTGGGCCCACCAGCAAGCCAGGAACCACTCTGCCTCGCCTAGAGAAGAGCGCAGGCTTCCTGGGGCCAATCCCTGAAGCTTCCAGAAGCACGCGGTGATTCTCCAGGTGTGCCCCCTTGTGGTCTCCCTTGGAGCTCCGTTTTGCCACTCCCAGCTTTGGCCCTAGGCAGCTCTCGGTTAGGCCTTATGAAGTCATTTCCATGAGCTAATTTGTTCCACCTCCACCTGAAGATACGCTCAGTTGATTTGCTTTCGGACAATAGACCATGTGTTACACAGTGGCTCTCAGCATTCCCACACACTTTCCCAAGGTCATGACTCATGGATCTGTTGAACAAGAGAAGAGCCTAGAGCCCCAGGTGCTTTTGGCTGGCCTGGCCTGGCTGCTGCACTGTGGTGATGCTGGCTTCCACGCCTCGCCTGGGCTTCTCCGGCAGTGCCAACAGCTTCACATCCATCCCACCCCCCCTTTCAAGAACGGTTGTCATTTCCCAGTTCCTCCTCTTCCTCTGCCCCTCCCGAGTATTCACATCCCTGCAGAAGTCATTACCTTAACCAGCAACAATAATGGTTAACATGATTCAGCACTATACATGGACCATGACTTTCTCTGTGTCATCTCAGATCTTCACAACTAACCCACAAAATCAGCATTATAAGTACCTTTTGAAAGCTATGGAAACTCAGCCTCAGAGATGAACAGACTTGCCCAGGGTCACACAGAAGAAATGGCAGCGCTAAGATTCAAACCCAGCTCTGTATGATTGGGGAGGCGTTGTGCTACATCACCTTCCTCAAGGACTTTTAAGGAATATTTTTTCCCAATCTACACCCAAGGACATTTGTTGGGCCTTCGGTAGCCTACACTGATATAGTGGACAGTTCCATAATGCGAACCATTTAGTGACTGAGAATCCTCCTTTAAAGCCAAGAGCTACTAAGAATCTAAATATTTACAGTAGTAAGTGGGCAGTCCAGACTCTGTAGGCACAGTGCCCTCTCCATCATGCCCACCAAAATACAGCCCACAAAGATAAACTGGGTAAAGAAACAAGTCGATGTGTTCACTTTCTAGAATATAACTAGAAATTTCTAAATTAGAAATAATAAAGCTAAATCCTTCACATCATATAGAAATATAATTGCAGGTTAGTAAAAGACCTATAAATAAAACAACAAATGCATATTTAAATTTATTAGAAAAAATATAGACTGCGCTTTCTAATCTAAGGGTAGAGGAAGCTTTCTTTAAATAAGACTCAAAAAGCAGAAACAAGAAAAGAAAAAAAATCGATATATTTGACTATGAGCAAATTAGAAACTTCTCTCTGGTAAAAGACACCATAAACAATTTGAAAAGACAATCAAGAAACTGAGAAAAAGTATCCGCAATAAATATAACAGTCAAATATTAATAACTAGCATAAAGAACTCTTTCAAATTAATCAGAAAAAAGAAAACCCAATAGAAAAAAATGGACAAAAGATTTTTTACATGGTCATTTAACAGAAGATGAAACACTAAGGAAATCAATAAGTGTGAAAATATGTTCATCCTCACAAATAATTAGGAGAAATTAAATTTTCATGAGATATCATTTTTCAACCATAAGATTGGCAAATTTAAAGTTAGAGAACATCAAATGTTGACATGGCTGTGGGAAAATAGGTATTCTCATCCCCTGGACAGCACTCCACCAGGATTTACTGAAACTGAAAATACCCTCTGATACAGCAATTCCACCTCCAGCCGTCCCCCTGAGAGGAAGAACTGTACATACGCACAAAAACACAGTGACAAGGGCGCAGCATGGCTTGTAAGATCAAAAAACAAAGAAAACATATCGCAATATGTCGTACACCTGAAACGAATGTAACCAATATAGATTGCATACCAACTATACTTAAATTTAATTTGTTTTGAAAACAAACAGATAAAAAAATCCAACTGCTCGTCACTGAATATACCACATCAATAAAAAGTGGCATATACACCTGATGGAATAATATACAGCATTTATAATTGAAATTATATTCATATACCCAGAGAGAGACAGTTAGCAGAACAACGGTTTTGTTTCTTTTAAATATGTTTTTATTGATTGCAGAGAGGAAGGGAGAGGGAGAGAGAGATAGAAGCATTGATGATGAGAGAATCATTGATCGGCTGCCTCCTGCACACTCTCTACTGGGGATGTGCCCGTAACCAAGGTACATGCCCTTGACCGGAATCGAACCTGGGACCTTTCAGTCCGCAGGCTGACACTGTATCCACTGAGCCAAACCAGTTAAGGCATGGCTGGAATGTTTTTACATCACAAGTAAAAATTATCAGGAAGAGTTTAGGTGGTATTAAAACTAAAAAGAGGCCAGTGGTCATATCTCTCTCTCAGTGAGTGTTATGATGGAAACAGGGTTAAACAGAGACAGGGATTGCTCTCCGTGACTGTCACTATGGAGGGCAGCTGGCTCCTGCTTCACATGACCCAGAACGAAGGTCCCATTGAGTTTAGTGTTTGCAGGAGAGAAGCTGTCATTTGCCCATAATTATAGGAAAGGAGTTGGAAAGGGGTCAGCATTGCTCCAGTCAATTTGGGAGACACATTATCTTTTTTGCAGGAACAGCTGCCAATGTTAATTCTCAGTTAAATGCAATAGCCCGCCTCAGTTGACCATCTGTCAAAGAGAATCTCAGCACTATTTAAAGGCTGTGATGCAAATCAGACCATGATACAACATATTCTCTGTATACTAAAAAGATTTCCACGTACCAGCCCACAGATTTCAAATGATACTTGATACCAATTCCAATACAACCAGAAGATCTGCAGTTCATTATCATGAGCTTTACTCATAACATTACCACTTTGTACTGTCATAAAGTACCTTTGATTCAAGGATCTCTAAGAGCTTTGCAGGCCTTAATTAATTAGACCTTCTAACCCCCTGTGAAATGATCATAATCTTAATGTAAGGGCGTGTAATTATCAGGTGGGAAGGTGAAGTGGCTTGTCGCACGGCTCAGTCAAAAGCTCAAGACAGAAAAGATCTAAGACTTTCACAACCATCACTGGGTCTGGGAGGAACAAATCTTTCGACGGGATTTCAGATTGTGTTCCATCTCCTGATTTTACAGCATTTCCTTCAGAAACATCCGTTATTTTATTGGCGCTTCTTTAAAATAGAGGTGGACATTGGATGGCAACGAAAGTAGGCAGAAAAGTCATAGAGGAAGATTCCCTTACTGGAGTCCCCTCTTCTAAAACAGAAAGTTGGGCAGAACCCATTTTGCGTGGCTTCATGCCAATGGGAGGGCATGTGCCTCCAAGATTGGGCCAGAGGATCCCTTCCACATGGTCATCATTGAGTCAGGAATGGGCACATGTAATCAGTCAGGTCAATTGGCATCCTCTCTGGGACTTCCCTGCCAGAGCAATGGGGGGCGGGGGGAGGCTGTCTCTACTGGAACTGCCTAGATGGTAAGATATGCATTTGGGGCCAGTAGTGATCAGCCATTACACCTCCACCATGGAAAGAGCCTATCAAAAGAGATGAAAAAGGAGAAAGAGTAAACCCTGTTGAACTCTTTTTCTGTCCCTGTGCCTTCAGGATGTTCTATGTCTAAACTTATTAGAGATTTTAAAAAGATGATAGATGGAGGAGTAGATGACTGACTAGATGAATAGATATAGATGATGGATAGATAGATAGATGATAGATAGATAGATAGATAGATAGATAGACAGATAGATATTGGATCAACATACTATATTAGATACTTAACCAGAGAGACACATCCATCTGATATATGATAGATAGATGATAGAGATGATAGATATAGATAGATGATAGATGATATAGGTACATGATAGATAGATAGATAGATGATATAGATAGATAGATGATTGAGGTAGATAGAGATGATAGATATAGATAGATGATAGATCTGTCTACACATATTTATATAAATAGATTATATGTGCATATATGGAGAGAGAGATGATAGATAGGTAGATAGATAGTTGATAGATAGATAGATAGATAGATAGATAGATAGATAGATAGATAGATAGATAGATACATAGATACATAGATACATAGATGATAGAGATAGATGATAGATAGATAGATAGATAGATAGATAGATAGATAGATAGATGATAGATATAGATAGATAATAAATAGATAAAGGGACCAATAGTCAACCAAGGTGGCATGAAGATTACTTGAACGTGAAAACATCTGAACAAACAGCCACCACAGAAAGAAATTTTCACAGTCAGAGGTTGTAGGGACTCCTCTTCTGACACCAGTGTCCCGGGCTGGGGAGCTGGGCATGGGGTTCTGCCCCCTCAGAAAGCCAGCATGGGAGGAAGCAACATAAAGTCCCAGGAGAGTGTCCTAGGGACACATTCCTAACACTATGAGATTAGGGAGTTCAGTTAATTTTTTTAAATATGCCAACCATCTTCAGCTTCAAAAAACTGAATACATTCACAAGTTGAAGGATTTAGAAACCAGCAGATGACTAAATCAAGTGAATGCCATGGTCTTTGGCTATTTAAGAAGCTGAGACATTTTGACACTTTTTTCCACTTCTAAATATGATGGGAAATTCAGATTAGTACTGTAGACCACTAGCTCACATTTAACCAGAATTCAGTGCTCATTGATGTGTTTAAACACAGTACCACTTCGTATGGGACCACAAAAGACCCTGAGTAGCCAAAACAATCTTTAGTAAAAAAGAACAGAGCAGAGCTAGAGGCATCAAATTTCCTGATTTCAAACTATATTACAAAGCTATAGTAATCAAAACTATATGGTATTGGCATTTAAAAAAATAATACTCATAGACCAATGGAACAGAACAGAGAGCCCAGAAATAAACCCATGCATACATGCATATATGGTCCATTAATTTATGACAAAGGAGCCAAGGATATACAACCGGGGGGGGGCGGGGGGGAGATAGTCTTTTCAATAAATGGTATAGGAAAAACTGGATAGCCATATGCAAAAGAATGAAGCTAGACCCCTTCTTACACCACACACAAAAATCAACTCAAAATGGATGAAAGAATTAAATGTAAGACCTGAAACCATAAAACTCCTAGAAGAAAACTATTAGGTAATCTCAACATCAACCTTGGCAATCTTTTTTTTTTATTATTTCACACCAAAAGCAAAAGCAACAAAAGCAAAATAAACAAGAGGGACTACATCAAGCTAAAAAGTCTCTACACAGCAAAGAAAATCATCAACAGAATGGGAGAAAATATTTACAAACCACATATCCAACAAGGGGTTATTATTCAAAATGTAAAAGGAACTTACACAATTCAATACCAAAAGAAAAGAAATAACCCAACTTAAAAATGGGCAAAGGACCTAAATAGAACGTTTTTCCCTTGTGCTCACTTCGGCAGCACATATACTAAAATAGACAGTTTTCCCCCAGAAGATGTTCAAATGGCCAATACACATGAAAAGGTACTCAACATCACTAATAATGGAGGAAATGCAGAACAAACCCACAATGAGATGTTACCTCACATCTGTTGTGCTGGCTTTCAAAAAGGACAAAAGATAACAAATGCTGACAACAACTTATGTTCCATCAATGGATGAACAGATAAAGAAAATATGATGCCCTGGCTGGTTTGCTCAGTGGATAGAGCACTGGCCTGTAGACCAAAGGACCCTGGGTTCAAGGGCAAGTACCTTGACTGCAGGCTCCTCCCTGGCCTGGGCCCTGGTCATGGCT
>NW_006282272.1:84970-92409 GCF_000327345.1 Myotis davidii
TGCAACAACATGGATAAACTGGAGGGCATTACGCTAAGTGAAATAAAGCAGACAGAGAAAGACAAATAGTGCATAGTATCATTCATATGTAGAATCTTTTTTAAAAAGTCAAACTCATAGAAAAGCTGAGAGTAGAAAAGTGGTTGCCAAGGGCAGGGGTGGAGAAATCGGGACAGATTGCTGAAAGGGTACAAACTTTCAGTTGTGAGTAATCTGAGGAACTAACGTATACGATGCTGACTGGAGTTGATAACACGGTATTGTATAATTGAAATTTGCTAAGAGAGTAGAACTTAAATATTCTTACCAAAAAAAAAAATAGATAAATATGTGGTATGTGTTAATTAACTCAATGTGGTAATCTTTTCATAATGTATACACATATCAAATCATTATGCTGTATACTTTAAATGTCTCACTGTTTTATTTATCAATTATACCTCAATAAAGCTAGAAACACCGCCGCACTGAACACCCTCAAAACCTTTCATAGGGTGGCCTCGTCTATGCCACTAAGAGCCACAATTCAACAAGCGAATATCAAGGAATGCTCTAAATTTGGGGTTGCAAAAAATTGGAATTTCATTTCAATAGACATTGTTTAGCACAAACCTTGGAAATTCGTCAAAGCAAAGCCATTTTCATTGTCACCATCTTTCATTGTAATTGACACCTATTGATTATGTATTATCAGGCAGCTATGGCTACCTTACACTGCAGTAAAAAATAATCTGAAAATCTCAGAGGCTTACAACAAGAGGGTAATTCTCACGCCAGATGTCACGTCCGCCGTGGCTTTCCTTTGAGGACCCAAGATCTGGGGCAGAGGACAAAGAGGAAGAGAGCTGGCAACCGCACTGAGCGCTTCTGCTCAGGTTTCATTGGCCAAAACAAGTCAACAGGCAAGCCTGACAATGGGAGGGGGAGATACACTCAGCCTCGGGGAGCCCTGGCAAGTGTACTTGAAATCGGCGAGGTTGTGTAATTCTCTTAGAGGGAAAGCTGGATTGAATAATTGGGAACAATGAAATAGTCATCCACGGTGAGTAAGAATGAACTCTATTCAGCAAACATCCCTAATATCCCCACTCAGCTAAAACATGCACAATAATATGGTAAAAGGAATATCATCCCTGTCGAAGAAATGAAAACAGTGGGATTGAAAAAAGGAGGAGGAGGAAAGAGAAGAAGAGGGAGGAGGAAGGCTAGAGAAAGAGGAGGCAGAGAGGGGAGGAGAAGGAGGAGACGATGACAAGACATATATATTGAGGATCTCCATGGGCCAGTTACCCTGCGGTAAGTTCTCTATAAATTGTTTCTCTGTAAAATAGAAAAAAATTAATCCTCCTACGTGACGAGGCCTGAAGAACTTTGATCACATCCTTACTCCCAGTCTTAAGCACAGTTTATACTGTAGCTATTTTCACTTCATAAATCATAAAGTAATAAAGCGATTAGAAACTCTAAAAGGTCATCTGTTAAACCTTTAAACCCTCTCTCTTTAGTTAAGAGAACAATTGAACAATTCAGGACATGTTTCTCCATTTTTTTTCCTAAGGAAAAGAGTAGACATAGTCTTCTTAAATAATTCTAAAGATAAAATAACAAACCCCGCCCTGGCCGGTGTGGCTCAGTGGATGGAGCATCGGCCTGAGGACTGAAAGGTCCCAGGTTCGATTCCGGTCAAAGGGCATGTACCTGGGTTGTGGGCAAATCCCCAGTAGGGGGTGTGCAGGAGGTAGCTGATCGATGTTTCTCTCTCATCGATGTTTCTAACTCTATCCTTCTACCTTCCTCTCTGTAACAAATCAATAAAAAATATATTTAAAACAACAACAACAACATAAAAAAATTCGTGTCCTCAACTTTGTAAACAGCTAGCTACAGCTATTGAAAAGTGAATGATTGAAGAGTGCACATTTGCAAAATCATTCCTTTACAAATTACTAGACAGTGTTTTATATGGAAACCTGAGACCACCAGCATACCACATACTGATCTTTAAAAATCAAAATTAGAGAAGCAAAATTAGGCAAATTCAGGGTGCGTGCAGGAGGCAACCAATCTCTCTCTCTCTCTCAGTCTCTATCTCTCTCTCTATCTCTCTCTCTCTCTCTCTCTCTCTCTCTCTCTGTCCCTCTCTCCCTTCCACTCTCTAAAAATCAAATTAATTATATCAAAAATATCTTCGGGTGAGGATCAACAAAATTAAAAGCCCATCAGCATTATTACCAACTGCTCTGGATCACAGCCACCAAGCATCTGGAGCCACGGACCAGAGCTCGGACCAGTGCTGCCCGGACCAGAGCAATGTTCCGACAAGAGCTCTCTGACCGTGTCCTTTTCCCGCTTCAGGAACTCCCTGATGCCTCTTCGATTGCATGAGGACCTGGTTACTTCGTGAGCTCGACAAGACCCGCTGCTAGCAGCATGCAAGCTCTTTGAGAAGTGAACTTGAGCCTTATTCACAGCTGTAACCAGAATACCTAGCATACCACCTGACCATTGCAGACACTCCCCAGATATCTGCTGAATAAATGAGTAAATGAGTGAGTGAGTGAGTGAGTGAATGAATGAATGAATGAATGAATGAATAAATAAATAAATAAATAAATAAATAAATAAATAAAAGGCTCTCCATTACCCAACTTCATCTCACACCCTCTAGTAAAGCCGAAATACCGGGCTTTTCTTATGCAAAGGCCTCTGTGGGTTTATTTCATGCTAGACTCCCTGTCCAGGTCACTCTTACCTCTTTTCTTGGCCTGGCTACTCCGGGACATCCTTGAGGACCTATTTCAGGCTAACCATTCTTCTAAGAAACCTTTCCTGAACCTTTAGGCTAGGTCAAGTTCCCCTTTCCTGTGCTTGCACACTACCATGACTCCTATACTAAAAATTAATAATAATAATAATAATAATAATAATAATCTTAGACCTATACACAGGTCAGAATGCTTCTACTTTCCAAAACGTTGTCCCTGAGTAAGTAGCCTAAGTGTGGTTGTCACTCTGTATTCAGCCCATGAAGTGACACTGTGTCTCGTTCAGGTGTCCTGTATCTCACTGGTGATTTCACCAGCACATATACCAGACTCGGTACACAGTGGGTACCCAAGCGGCTCTCGGGACAGTTAGGGATTCAGTGAAAAACAAAAGAATCACATGAAGAGCGCCCTTACTTCACATGCAAACAAGGTGGCCAAAACATAGCCTACAGATAGCCATTCGCCCTCCTGACCCATCTACCACCCCTCTAGGTGTAGCAGAGCCTCGCTTCGGATATCAGAAGGCTAAGGAAAGACCTAACCAACGCCGCAGACTGCACTTTCACTTGTGTTGCAGTCGCTACATAGAGTGGACCTACTATGTCACAAACGCTCACATATTTCTTCTTTACCTCACCTACTTCTCCTTATGCTCCGTGTTCATGGTTTGTATAAAGCACATGCTTCCTGACAGAAGAAATGGATTAAGTATCAGGGGCCCTGCGTTTACAGCTTGGGTAGCTGTTGGGAGTTCAGAGGCCACAAGGATGGCCAGATGGATTCGATTACAGAAAGGGATTTCTAAACAGGAGACAGCTCGGTTGAATCAAAAGAACTGAAAAAGGCCAGATTCGCTGGAAGATTCCTGGAAAAAAATATGAAGCTTAGACAGTGATCTATTTACAGCCTAGCAAGAGGTCGAGGATGACCGTTGGAGAATTCTTCTGACCAAATGCAGCCTGAGACTTGGCACGAATTTGGAAGCGAGGCACCTCCATTATTCAGACATGGAAGAAACTGGGTGAGCTGAGCTCAACAAAAGGACCCAGTCCTGTCCAAACAGGGAAAGGGACAACTGTAAGCTTTCTTGCGGGGACCGGAGCCTCCTCTGCTGTACCTCACAGGGTAGCTATTTCTGTCATCGTGGCATGTCTTCTCTTTTTATTTTTTTTATTTTTCATTGTTGACAGTCCCCCATCCCTCTCCTCTTTTTCCCCCTCCACCCAGCCCCCACTACACCCCAGGTCTTCACCACATTATTGTGTGTGTCCATGGGCTACACATACACTGAGTGGCCAGATGATGACCACCCCATCAGTACTTCATTGACACTTCCAAAAATACTCAATATTGAAAACTTCCTAAGCAAATACTCTCAAGGTTTTATTGTTATTATTATTTGCATAACTAATTCACTTCATTGTACTGATGGCCACTCAGTGCATGTCTTTTCAATACCTAAGGTATACTTGCAATTCCTATGGAGCTTTCTGCAGGTTGGAAACATGACAAACTCTTCCATTCAGATTTTAAGTCCTGACAATATTTGGAGATTAAAACGCTTCTCTTGACTGAAAGTTTTTAGACTCTTTGAGTGAGAAGTTCTTTTTGGGTGTTCCAATGAGGCATTTACCAGTATCCTGAAGGCTCCAACACAGATTGAAGTCACAAAGGCGCAGAGACCACAGGAAAATAAAGAGCGATCCTCCTTGTAGGACAATACAGGCACCCCAATGACAGCACCCAAAGATGACCATGGCTCTGAGAGTTGTGAAGAGCTTCTCAGAGCCCTCCTGCTACTCATCACATATGATTTGGAAAAAGAGTTTTTCTTGTGACTTTTTCTGGCAAACCTTAGTAGAGAGTAATTTATGGAGAAAAAAGTCACGGATGAACTTTGTAGTGTTTCCAGTTAATGAGAAAAATGTATCTAATTTTTCTCTTGGGAATAGTAGAAATGGGATTTAAACACTCATTCAATAATGATTGGACACAGTGTTCCCTATCTTGACAAAGAAAAACACCCAACCAGAAGAGCAAAAAGAAAAGAGTCCAAAAACATGAAAGCTAGTGTAAGGAGCCTCTGGGACAACTTAAGTATACCAACATTCGCATTATGGGGGGAGGGGCAGAAGAAGAGAGAAAGCAAGATATTGAAAACCTATTTGAAAAAATAAAGACAGAAACCTTCCCCTACCCGGTGAAAGAAATAGACTTCCAAGTCCAGGAAGTGCAGAGAACCCCAAACAAAAGGAATCCAAAGAGGACCACAGCAAGACACATCATAATTAAAATGCCAAGAGCAAAAGACAAAGAGATTCTTTAAGAGGAGGAAGAAGGAAAAGATCAAAAATATGAACAACAAAATGGCAAAAAATACATACTTATCAACTATTGAATCTAAAAATTAAAATAACATATAAGAAATCTAATAAATAGAATAAACTGGTGAATAAAATAGAATCAGAGGCATGGAAATGGAACAGACTGATGATTCTCAGAGAGAAGGGGGGTGGGGGCAGGAAGAGATTAACAAAAGATCTTATATGCATACTAGAGGCCCAGTGCACGAAATTCATGACAGGCGCGGTCCCTAGGCCTGGCTGGCAATCAAAGCACGAGAGTCTGGCATGGAAGAGCAGGTACCAGCTGACCTCTGGGTCCTGGACAGCACCTGGGCCCCCGGGCCCCCACGCAGCCCTCTCCGCCTGAGTCACAGAGCCTGACTCCCCACACGGAGATGCAGTGAGCATGGCCAGACACCACAGGCCGGGGCACATCATGGGCCTCTAGGCCACCCAGAGCGGCGCAGCACGGAAGCCGGGCGGGCAGCGCGCTCTCTCCCAGCCAGTCTCACAGACTGGCTCCTGCACAAACTCACAGGGAGCCCAACCAGCCCCTGTGGTCCTGAAGGCTGTGGCCTGGCTCACCTGGAAGAAGCCACATGGGTGCAGGGCGGGCTCCTTGCGGGCGCCCAGCACCTGAGCGTGGGGGTTTCCCCAGCACGCAGGCCCTGGCATCCCTGGGGAGGGTAGCAGGGGGGATGAGAGCAAGCTTGGAAGATACCCTGCATTCTCACCGCACCTCTATCCCTGTCACCCCTGTCCCCAGGTAGCCAGCGAGAGGTCGCAGTGTGTCGCAGACACCCGCCATGTTCTGTGCCTCCCCCTGGTGGTCAGTGCACGTCACAGCGAGCAGTCGAACTCCCAGTCAAACAACCACCCAAGGGGACAATTTGCATATTAGGCTTTTATTATCTAGGATATGCATTACCTATGGACACAGACAATATGGTGGCAAAGGCCTGGGGTGGGGCAGGAACTGGGTGGAGGAGGGCAATGGGGGGAAACCCCCAGAGGAGGTGAGGCTGGGCTCCCTGTCACAGCAGCTCTCCCCTTCAAAATGGCACAGCCTCTGTGGTGGAGCCGGCTGCCCCGGGAGAGAATGGGGAAAAAAGAGGGACATCTGTAATAATCTCAACAATAAAGATTTTAAAAAAGAAAAGAAAAAGTGGAGTCATACAGTAAAAAAAATGTGGGTGGCAGAGAAAGTTCATATATAACCTTTTCTGCTGAAAATACAATGTCAATATTTAGGTGTAACTAACGAGCTCCATATGATTAATTATGCATAAGGTTTTTCCACTGACTTTTTCTTTTTATAGTTATGGGTTGATTTCATATCAACTAGGCTCCTTTATTTTCCTATAAACTGAGGTAGAGAGGCAAAATGGTTTCCCGAAGGGAATTCAGAATATTGAGCTATTATAATTAACTCATTCAGGCGCAAGTTGTGGGCGACTTCCAGCCAACATCTTATGTAATGATGCCGCTTCATTCATTCCCAGGGAAAGGAATTGGCAAAAATCCAGGCCCGTGGCAGCAGAAAGTTAATAATACACATTCCCACTGGGATGTGATAAAAGATAAATGAGATAATATATGTGAAAGCCTCAAGCTCCTCAGAAGAAACGTGCTATACACATTCACTTAAAATAATACAGCTTTCCTTCGGTCTCCTTGCCTAAAAGAAAGTGGCTCCTTTTGAATAGAAACTCCAGGAATACATTTCTCCATTGACATTTCTGCCACTTAGGCATTCATTACCAACCATTTTCTGTGGGTCTTCTGAATACGCACCATTACGGCTTCATCACTGCTATGATTAATAAGTAGCTTTTGCTGTAACCGTGCCATTTACTGAAAGCAATTTCTGTCCCTGTTCCTTTCCAATGGCTTCACGTGAACAGCTCCGCCTAAAGAAACCCTTGGTGAACACTCTAGCCATGGCGGAGTCTTGTCTCTTCCCTTCTTTTCCATCCGGCAGGGGAGCTATTTGAACACCTGCCTCAGTCTACCTGTTGGGATTCATCAAATAGTAGAAGGCAGGGGTTGAGCCCGGACATCTTCTCTCTCACGGCAGCCACGATGGCCCTGAAGCATAACTGAGACCTCACAGAACTACAATGGCAGCTTGGTCCTCTCCCTGGCCAGCCACGGAAAGACAACAGCTCTGCCTGAGCTCCTGGGTGGGTGGGGCTGGTTTCCTTGTGGCTACAAAGGGTCTGTTTCCTGCTTGGCTCCCCCAGGAGCCCACCCAGAGGACGGGACTTCAAGCGCCAGCCTTTTATGTGGGAGGTGATCCAGGAAGCGCAGGGGCAGAGGGGGGGAT
>NW_006282272.1:92611-92877 GCF_000327345.1 Myotis davidii
TGCGGGGGGCGGGGGGGAAGGGAGATGAGCAGGGCAAGCACCCAGGGGCAGGAGTGTTACTCGGCTGGTCACTGCCGGGGGCAGCAGGGACTCTCCGGGAGATGGGATGGAGCACACCTCCAAGGGGCTAGGATGCTGGCACATCAGTCATTGTGGAGGGTCGCAGGGGGTGGGAGGGAGGCCAGGCAGGTGCCCCGCAGCCAGGGAAAACCTGCAGGCAAAACTCACAGCCTTCACATTGGAAAGCTGGCAGGCCACTGGCTGGG
>NW_006282272.1:92911-111627 GCF_000327345.1 Myotis davidii
AGCCCCGGACAGTCACCCAGGGATTCAGAAAGAGCGAGAACCTGGCAAGTCCTCCTCTCCTCACGCTGCCCAGGGCTCCACTGGCCATTCTTCCTCAGAGCCCAGCGACCTGAAGGAGTCCCCTAGAGATGGACCGGACCTCTCGCCATGGGCCCTTCCACCGTGACCTCCTTCTTGACCAGGGGCATGTGATTTGGAACAAAAACGTCAGTGGAGAGCCACCTGTGAATCCAAAATCCAAAATGCTCAGCCAACTCCCAGAGGCTGAGGCCCGGAAATATTTCCACCTCACAGATCTCATTGGTGCTTCCAGCAGAATCATCGTCTAACTCCCTTCCTCATCCTCGCCTCATTCCTTCCTCCAGACATGAAGAAATAAAGGAGACCTCTCACCATGGTTATGCACCGTCATACGTTAAGTGTGAAGTATCAGATTTGAAAACTAGCAGTAATACAGCTGTGTGTTTATTTCCCAACTAGTGGTTCAGTGCACAAAATTTGTGCATGGGGGGAGTGTCCCTCAGCCAGGCCTGCACCCTCTCCAATCTGGGACCCTCAGGGGATATCCCAAACAGATCGGGCCTAAACCAGCAGTCGGACATCCCTCTTGCAATCTGGGACCACTGACTCCTTCCCGCTCACCTGCCTGCCAGCCTGCTCACCCCCAACTGCACCCCCCACTGGCCTGATCTCTCCCAACTGCCCTCCTTTCCTGGCCTGATTGCCCCTAACCGCCTCTGCCTGGGCTCCGCCAACATGGCTTTGTCCGGAAGGATGTCCGGAAGGTCTCCCGGTCTAATTCTCATATTACCCTTTTATTAGTACATATTACCCTTTTATTTTGAAGAAAGCATCTTAATTTATTTCTGCTCCAGAAGTTTTCCAGTAGCCTTTGGCTACAAGCATGAAAATTCTAACCTATCTGGGTTCAAGGTCAGCAGCTAAAATTAAAATCCCATGGAAGTTCAGACGATTTCCACTAAACTAACTCAGCAAATTCTTGTGGGGACAGGTCACTGAACATGTATGAAGAAATATCCCAACAGAACTTGGGGCAGGACAACGAGTTACGGTCCTCATCTAGCTTCATTCCTGACCATTCGCACCTCCACGCCCCACCTCTGCCCCTGAAAACGTTTGCGGGGAGGGCCAAAGTAGGGAAAAGTTAGCAGAAACTGAATCAAAGAGCAAATGGTGGAATGGCTTTTTCTTCACATCAAGCCCTATATCCATGGACAAGCCGAAACAGCCCTTAAGAGGCCCAGGGGGTAGGTGGGTGGGTGGGAAGAGATCAACCAAAGACCTTGTATGCATATATGCATCACCCATGGGCACAGACAATAGGGTGGTGAAGGCCTGGGGTGTGGGGGGAGCAGGCTAGAAGGGGTCAATGGGGGAGTGGGGAGGGGATATATGTAATACTTTCAACAATGTAGATTTTTTTTAAAAGGAGTTTATCAATCTATCAATCAACCAACAAGGATTTAATGATAGAAGCAGTCTGGTGTTCTGGAAAAACCAATGAAGGAGAAGTCAGGAGGCCTGTTTCTCCCCTAGCCCTGTACCAACAGGGAGACATTATGAATGCTGGACTCCTACATGAGCCTAAAGCTCCAAGGTGATAGTTTTGTCATTCGCTTGCTCTGTGATACTGAGGCGGGATGAAGCCTCAGTGTGCAATCAGGGAAATGGGAAAAAGGAATACCTCTGTCACATTGATAAAGTACCTTGCACATGGTGGGCACACAGTAGGTGCTCTATAGTTGCCTTCTTCCGTTTTATGGGGGCCAGAATAACCCAGTGGAACGAGCCCAGCTTGAAAGGCAGAGAGTTGGGTTGAAAACTCAGTGGCACCAATCACCCCGGGGCCACTGATCAACGCCTATGTGTAGCGTTGCCCTAAGATGATTTGATAACTGGCATTTTCCCTTCAACTGCACTCTGGTATCTCAACGCCAGAAAAATAAATTGTTGCCTTACATGTTTATTAAATAAACAATAGGCTAACCAGTCTGATAAAGTGGGGAAATACATCCATATATCCACCCCTACGGGTTCACTCTACTCAACGGCCTTCTCTAGGAGAGTAGATGCTTATAGTCAGTTAGGGGGCCCGGTCAGAAACCAAGCCAGGCCATTCGCTCCCCTATTCGTCCTAGATGAGCCTGCTGACATAGCAGCTGCCTGAAATAGGACCGATCTGATGAGAGGGAACCTTAAAAAGGATTGTTGGGAAATTGTACTTGGAAATATGCTTTGACACCCTCTCCTGAGGAGTCTCAAGAACGTTTCAGTAAAAACAACATTGTTTTTCACAGATGTTTTAGAGCCAGATTTTGGAACTTGGGGGATGCCATGAGGGTCCAGGGCCCGCTTCATGAACAGGCACCGGTGTAGTTCCACAGGCCGCACTCTCAGGGGCCCCAGGGCTTGGTTTAACGTCTGCTATTGCCATCTTGAAATTCTAAATAATTTTCTCTTTAAAGTGATGTTATGTAAATGAAGTCCAACGGGATAACAGAGCATGTGAGTGAGCTGATATGTGAATACGCGTGTCCACTGTTTCTTGCCACAGCATTCATGTACCGTTTTTTGTGATGCCCCCCTAAGCACACCATCCCAGTGGGCCCATGACGCCTGGGAGTTCAGTGATCCTGAAAGCGAGTAGAAGGTAAGTGTGTGATGTCTACAACCAAGTCAGTGAGGTCGCTGGCAGTCTCAAAAGGCCCTGTTTCCCATACAAATCAGAAGTTGCTTTGAACAGAGAAAGAAAACAATGAATTCGAAGAAATATGAATGACCAAGGAATCCTATCATATCTTTTCGTATTCATGTCACTTCTCTGTATTAGTCAACCACTCTCAGAGAAAATGGTAACTTAGAAGGGAAGGGAAAGATAGGGCAACCCCTTTTCTTTCAGGCCTTCTTTTTTTTTAATATATATTTTTATTGATTTCAGAGAGTAAGGGAGAGGGAGAGAGAGAGAAGCATCAATGATGAGAATCATTGATTGGCTGCCTCCTGCATGCCCTCTACTGGAGATCGAGCCCCCAAACCGGACATGTGCTCTTGACTGGAATCGAACGCAGGACCCTTCAGTTCACAAGCCGATGCTCTATCCATTGAGCCAAACCAGCCAGGGCTCCAGTTACTTTAAATAGGAATGAAAAGTTGCCTCTCCTATTCTTCCCTGTAGAAGGAGTAGGAAGAGACAGCTGGACACACTGAGCACTTCCTTAATCTCTAATATACACGAAATGCACCAGGCCTAGTGCCTATCAAATGTAGAAGGAAGAGGAATTTCTGGCAGCCCTTTCCTGGGATTCCACGGTGTCTGTACAAAGAGGAAATTGCCTTACACTCCTTTTTCTTTATTTACATAACATAACATTTATTATTTGTAACCATTTTAAGTGTTCGGTTTTGTAGCACTAAGCGCACTCACATTGTATACAACCGTCACCATCATTCACCTCTCAGCCTTTTCATTGCAGCTAAAACCTGCCAGTGTTTGTTCCTCTGAATTGCCCAGCTTAGGTTGCACTGTCAAGTGAATGAGGGTCAAATATGAAAGTAAAACATGAAAAATGGTAGAAGTGGCTGAATCCATGGATGAAAGAGAGCCAAGCGAAAGAAAATGTCGTCACCCGCATGGATTTGGGATCGTGAAAGATAAAAGCCATTGCCAAGAGGATAGTGTCCACCCATTTTCTTTTACAGGTTGTCAAGCAAGTCCTCAAAAAACTCCCGGAAAAACCTGTTATCAAGCAAAGTGGTTTCTCAGACTCACTGCACTGCGGGGGACTCGCATCTTGACAGGTTCAGTCATGTCTCAGACGTGGTAGAGGATCTTCAAAGAGCTTAGGGCCCGAGTTGGGTGATTTGAAGGTGGGTTTTGCAAGGTGGGAAACTGGGTGAGATTGGGCCGAGTTTATGGTACAATAACTTTGGATTGGTGGACACAGCAAAAGAAGGGTTTTGAACAAGTCTTTACAATTAAGCTCTTCATCATTGTAACTTGCTTTAGTTAGTTAACAGTCATGGCTTTTAGGAACTATTATTTCCTGGAACAAATAGCTTAAGGGAGATTTTGTTTTGTTTTTTTGCTGGGTTTAGTATTTTATAACATGGGGACAGGAAAGCGTGCTCAGTCTCAGCATTGTTAAACACGGGAACAGGAATTTATGTTGGTTTTAGTTTTCAACATGAAGAAGCCAAGGCAGGGAGGGGTTTAATAACAAACCCCACATTCTATAGGGAGTTGGTAACAGAGCTAAGGTTGAGCTCAGACTCTCTGATTAAGAGTTCTCTCTCTCTTTCTCTCTCTCAATCTACTTTAATTACCTTACTTTCTCTTAAAATAAAAAACTTGCAATATAATCACATCACAGAAAATTTGGAAAAAAGAAAAATATATCCCAAATTATCTATATATATAAAAACCTAAGTGACCAGCTGACCAACCGTTCGACTGTCCAACTGTCCGACTGGTAGCTATGACACACACTGACCACCGGGGGCAGATGCTCAACACAGGAGCGCCTCTAGTATCACCATAATATCAATCACCTGTTATTTTCTTCCAGTCTTTCTTTGTATGCAATGTTTTTGTTTCTGTTTTAATTCTGTTATATCAGTGGTTCTCAACCATGGCTGCACATTAGAATCACCTGGGAATCTTTTTGAATTACTGATTTCTGGGCCTCATCCTCCGGAAATTCTGTTTCTTTGTTATGGGGTGAGGCCACAACATGAGTAACAAAGAAACAGAATTTCCAGAGGATGAGGCCCAGAAATCAAGATTTTAAAAAGATTCCCAGGTGATTGTAATGTGCAGCCAAGGTTGAGAACCACTGGGTTATATAGAGGTTGCTTTTGCTCCATAGATTTTTTCTCTAATGCCTTCTTAAGCCAGATGAATCCTCTCTCCTGCTTCTCTATGTGCTCCTCACTGCTTCCCATCCTACGGAAGAGAGTCCGTGTTTTTGTTGAGAAAGCTCCAGGCAGCTCCAAGCAGGCTTGGGCCACAGGGGTTCTGCCACAACCATCAAGCAGCTTTAAGAGTCACAAGCCCCAGAGAACAGCTTCCCCCACTAGCCTAGTTTGTGGGGCCCCAAAATCTCCAGGCAACTGACCAGTCACATCAAGGTAAAGTCACCTGACTCTCAGTCAGACTCAGCCCCTACTACTGGTTATCTCCTCTGTCTGCCTTTACCCTCCCTTTCAGTACTCCCAGCTCTTTGCAGGAGGTCTGCTGAGGCCTTCCATAGGCAATATGTGGCCCTCATTTTAGTAATCGGCAAGCCCTGTGACAATTACAATCACATTCTATAATGGGGATCATGTCACTGATCATTCATTCTCAATAACCTCATTTTCAGTAAAGGGGTTCTTGGAAAGTTTTAAGACAAAGCGCTACTAACTTAATCATATTTAATATGCACTTGAGGACTTAACAGTTAGAAAAAAATCTCACTGTGAGGCCATTTACATATCAAATAATCGCTTACATTCCTTCTTCCTCCAAATTGAGAAGGTGATTTTCCCCAAATCAGGTGATCCGGAATTGCATTTCAGTGAATATTACATAAGACATCCTTCTGAAGTCTAAAGGGCATCCTTAAAATAAAAATGCATCTTGATGTCCAAAATAATACACTAATCCCAGTCAAATACTCTGCCCCACATAATAACATTCTTATGAAAGGAACCCTAACGTTTCGGTAGCCAGGGCAAGATGTGAAATGTAGAACAGAGGTTGACATGTGTAAACCTCATTTAGGCACTGATCTCCAAAGAAAGGTGCCAGTCCATGTAAATGGTATATTTCACTCCAGATCGATTTTTTTAAATTTTTTTAAAATATGTTTTTATTGATTTTTAGAGAGAGGAAGCATTTTGATGCTTCTCTCTCATCATATCCGACAGCCACTACATGCTGACAGCTTCTCCTCCCAAATAGCTCCCTTCTCACCCGGCATGCCCCCTACTGGGATCAAGCCCACAACCCGAACATGTGCCCTTGACCAGAATCAAACCCAGGACCCTCAGTCCACAGGTTGATGCTCTACCCACTGAGCCAAACCAGCCAGGGCACCTAGATCGATTTTTAAACAATGCAAACTGGCATTGGTCCCATTCTGTTGCTGCCAAATGCCCCATGTTTCTCATTATCCTAGTCATTTCTCATTATTTTACTCAGAGCACTACACAAAACGAGGCTCCTTACATAGCTAAGGTGCCTTCATTGGTCAGTACCTCTCTGCACGACCAGCTACTTAATTGTATGTGCACTATACACATTGCTCAATCACCCTTGGCTTGACTTTGAGAAACAGATAGCTGAAGAGGGGATTGGGCTCCAACTGTGTGAAGGCTGGGGGTATAATTGTGAAATGTATCCGATTGGCAATGGACCATGATCAAATGCTGAATCAACTATTTCTTTCTTAATTTCACTATCTCACCTTGCATCCTCTGTTTGTCGATGAGGCTATCAGAACTCAGACCTGAATCCCCACTGAACAATTTGAAAACTTTCCTATCAACATGGCTCCACCTGCACTGAGCCTGTCCCTGAGAGACACCCCGAGAACCTCCAGGAAAATGAAGTGGGGTCCGGCCAACATTTCCCTCAACCACTCTCAGCAACACAAAATTTCTTATAGACAGAGACCACTTCCTAAGCCTCGAAGCCTGAGCATTTGGGGATGGACCTATTCATTCTTGCCTGGACTAGAACAGCCTCCTTGCACCATCATGCCTTCAGTCTGGCAGCGAATCTCTGCCAGGGTAATCTTCACAAAAGGCAGCTCTGATTATGTCACCATCTGAACAGCCTATAGTGCAGGTGACACCCTTGGTGGCTGCAAGTTCCACACTGTACTGGGCCAGAAGTCAGTGGTTACTGGAGCCCATCCTCTGAGAGGCGGGGGTTGGTGGAAAGTCAGATTAACTGACACAGAAAAATAGATATATTTAATAGTAATATCTAGATTTTTATTACTTATCTATATATATAAAAGGCTAATATGCAAAGTGTCCCCTGGGGAGTTTGACCAGGAGAACGGGAGTTTGACCGCTCGCTATGATGTGCACTAACCATCAGGGGGCAGCACAGAACATGGCAGGTGACCAGCGGTGGTGGCAAAGCACTAAGGGAGCGAGGGAAGGGGAAGGCAGGGAAGCAGGGAGGTGAGGAGGCGGGAAACCTGATCAGTCCTGATCATCGGCCAGGCCTAGGGACCCTACCCGTGCATGAATTTCGTGCACTGGGCCTCTAGTACATGAACATAATGTGGTAAATTAAATAGTTCTATAAACAAAAGCAGTTGTCCTCAAACACACTTCTTTTCCATTTAACTTTATTCACAATAAAGAACCCAGCTCCCTCACCCTAGAGTCAGGTTCTTCACTGTCTCCCAGAGTTTCCAGCGGGACTGAGCCCCCGGTGCCCATGCCTCTAACCTGTTCGCTTTCCCTTTCCTTGTCTCCCTTCCTCCCTTTACCTAATAGTTCTAAGTTGATCACTTCTCAAATGTACTACCTGACCTCAAATCCTTATCTCAAGGTCTGCTTCCAGGGAAACCCAACCTAAGACCTTGAGAAAAAGCATCCCTACAAGTCAACGGTGAAATATTTGTAACGATGGGGTTAAAGAAAAGGGATGGATGGAGAATGGAAGGGATAAGTAATGGAAAGGACTAGAACAAGAGCAGTCATATGGATGGAACTGGAGAGCATTATGCTAAGTGAAATAAGCCAGTCAATGAAGGAAAAATACCACATGATCTCACTCATTCATGGATAATAGAGACCATTATAAACTTTTGAACAATAATAGATACAGAGGCAGAGCTGCCTCAAACAGATTGTCAAACTGCAGCGGGAAGGCCGGGAAGGGTTGGGGGGCAGGAGGTAGGGGGTAAGAGATCAACCAAAGGACTTGTATGCATGCATATAAGCATAACCAATGGACATAAGACACTGGGGGATAGGGGAGTCTAGGGGACTGTCTAGGGCAGGGGTAAAAATGGACACATATGTAATACCCTTTGTAATACTTTAAGCAATAAAAAAAAAAGAGCAGTCATGATCGAGATGCCAACTTCTATGGCCCATGCTCACAGCTATATCCATGTGAGACTTCTTACCAGACAAGACTCTCCAGGACCCAGAATTCTTTGCATTAATACCAAGCACAACATCTTGTACTGCTGGAGTATTGATAATTTTTCTTGCTACTCTTCAAATTGTTTCTAATAGTTGATGAACTTAAAATTCTCCCCATCCTTGTAGCACCAATGGCCACTGTGAGAAGTTTTCTGACTTCACTGTCCATTGTAGAAGACTCTGGAGATGAAAGGATTACACAAAGGTTAAGTATTATTGCTTAAAAATATCTTGGGAAAACATCTTATTTAAGACATTTATCACAAAAGAAGAGCTTAAAAATGAAAACCAAGCAAGTAATACAGGAGGAAAAACCGTATCTTTAGTAAAAAAAAAAAAAAAGTCACCATTCCTTTGTTCAAAATGACTCTGGGAAATCAGTATCACTTCTAGTAGGTGAACTTTCTAGCAGTAATAAAGGAATCAATTTGTGCTTAAGATAGAACAGAAGTGAAATCAGAAAGCCTTCCAGGAGTGGAACAATTTTCCCAATCCTTTGTAACAGTCAACAAAGCAGAGCTTGAACTGAGGATTGAAGAAATTACGCATCAATGTATCATTTTCATTACTATAATATCACCTCTACTAAAAACCCCCTTTGAAAATATTTGAAGGAATACTATACCATAGAGCCCATGGTTAGCGATGCTTTCTCTGTCCTGCATTAGTGCTGTCTTTTTCTTTTGTTTCTCTGACATGTTGGGGACCAGTTTTGCATAATCTAATGCCAGACATAATTTTGTACCCATTAAGGTGAACAGAAAATTGCCACAGACAAACAAAAATAATCTATAAGTAGAACACTTCCAAAAGGTGGAACTTAATTTTACTCTCTTATAAAAGCCTAGAAATATGTAGACCAGGGAGAATATGACAGCTCTGCTCACAAAGTTCTCATGAGCTGAACCTCTTTGGAGATACAAGAATGTATCAAATAAGGCTCCAGAAGTAAGCAACCCCAATCATCAACATTTATAAGACAGAACCAAATCCACTTGTAAAATGGTAACTGCCTAGTTTGGAAGCAAAAGTTGAAAAATCTATAATAATAAAAGCGTAATATGCTAATTAGACCAGACATTCTTCCAGACGACCTTCCAGACAAAGCTGGGGCTGCAAGGGAAGCCTGGGTCCCGGGTGCCAGAGGGAAACCAGTGCCAGCAGCTGGGAGAAGGAAGGCCTGCTCTTGCATGAATTTCGTGCATCGGGCGTCTAGTGCTATAATAATAGACTGCTCAGAATCAGGCCAATCTTTCATGTCCTCTGTGTCTGCCTGCATTTTCCCGATATAAACGCTTGGAATTTGCCCACATTATTAGTTATTCTTGGTAATTGGGTCAGGAGTGGCTGGAATAATCAGACACAAAAATCTCAAGCTTCAAATGAGTGTGTAGTTTCAAACCAAATGTCAGAACTACCCCAAGTGAGCTGCACTTCCTTGTTCTGCCCCCTTGGATGATGGAAGAAGACTTGGCTTGGGGTGGTGAACGCATAAGACAATACACAGGTAATGTATTCTAGAACTGTATGCCTGGAACCTACATAATCTCATTAACCAATGTCACTCCAATACATTCAATATAAAAATGAACAAATAAAAAATAATTTTAATAATGAAATGGCAGGGGATTAAAAAGAATACAAAGGTATATAAATATACACCAGAAAGCAGAAAGATCTATATATATAAAAGCCTAAGCAACCGGCTGACCAGCTGACCAGCTGGTAGCTATGATGTGCACTGACCATCAGGGGGCAGATGCTCAATGCAGGAGCTGTCCAGTGACAGCAACTTTGTAGAGTGCCCTCTCGCACTTTGGGGCCCGTAGGAGGATGTCAGACTGCCAGTTTTGGCCCAATCCCTGCAGGCCAGGCCAAGGGACCCCACCTGCCAAAGGAACCTCGCTCACTCTGCAGATACCCTCGAGCCCCGGCACAGCTCCAGAGTGTGTCCAGCTCATCTTTCCCAGTCCCACCCCACCAGCCGCCTTCTAATTAATTTCCTTTCAATGTGCACGAATCTGTGCACTGGGCCTCTAGTCTAATATAAAGAAGTCAGACAAGGATTTAGTAGACTCAAGGCCTCTAAGTTGGCCAACTATTAGTCACCTTAGACAAACCTAATCTCCGTGACACTCAGTTTCTTCATCTGGCCATTGGGGAGAAAATCTTAAAAGTTCACAAAATTGTTGAAAATCTACATGGTCTTTAATATGAAAATACCCCTTCTCTCTCTCTCTCTCTCTCTCTCTCTCTCTCTCAAAAGTCGCCTACAAATGTAAAGTGTTAATATCGAAAATCCAAAGTTTATTTGCCATTGACGAATAAACAAAGAGCTGCATACAGCCCCCGATGGAGATTATCTGCTACAGCCCATTTGTTGTTTCAGATGACAAAATTCAGGTCTAAACAAGTTCAGTGGTTTATGAAGACTGCGGGACAAATGCCTAGCAAAGTGTTCTCCTCACACTCAGCCTAGTGGTCTCCCGGGCCCCCTGATCACCTGTGACCTGCCTATGAGGTTGCAGGCAATGGCTAGGATGCTCATCAGCATGCGTGTGGTTCTCAGGACTGTACTGATTAAAGTCAGAGCTCACAAGTCAGTCTCTGCCCCTCATAGCCCATCCATCACTCAGTGATGTTAGGTTTACTCCTTAAATCTCTCTGGAGATTCATTCACTTCTCTTCACTCACACAGCCAAGTCCCCAAACCAAGCTTCCATCCTCTCTCTCTAATCTGTTCTCTTTATCACAGCCGAAAGGACTTTTTCAAAAGAAAAATCTGACCACATCTACCTGCTTAGAATCTTTAAAAGATTTCCCATTTTAAAAGAAAGAAGACTATGCCCTAGCCGGTTTGACTCAGTGGATAGAGAATCGGCCTACAGACCACAGAGTCCCAGGGTCGATTCCAGTCAAGAGCACATACCTTGGTTGCAGGCTCCTCCACAGCCCGGGCCCTGGTCTGGGCTCGTGCAGTAAGCGACCCATCAATGTGTTTCTCTCACATTGATGTTTCTCTCTGTCTCTCCCTCTCTCTATTCCATTCTCTCTAAAAGATCAATGGAAAAATATCCTCGGTGAGGATTAACAAAAAAACAAACAAAAATAAACAAACCTAGGGAATACAGTCAGTAATATTGTAGTAACTACATATGGTGTCAGATGGGTACTGGATTTATTGGGGTGATCACTTCATAAGGTATATAAATGTGTAATCACAAGGTTGAACACCTGAAACTAATATAATATCGGGGTGGGCAAAAGTAGGTTTATTGATGACAATAAAGATCTCTGTGCCAAAGTGTGCTTGAGTATTGCAAGCAGACTACAAGAATGTGTACATAATGAAGGCCAGCAATGAGGACTTACAAGATTGTACCTAAGTACATTGTGCCATTGTGACATTCTTTTGAGTTAATCAATTTATTGTAGTAATCATAACCTGCATGTCTTTTTCCATATGAACAACTAACTGTAAACTTTTTGCCTACTCCTGTATTGTATGTCCACTGTAATCTAGAAATAAAAATCTTATTTTTAAAAAATGTTTTCCCATGGCCCACCAAGCTCTATAGACTCTAGAGAGCATTATGCTAAACGAAATAGCAAGTCAGGGAAAGGTAAGTATCACATGATCTCACTCATATGTGGAATCTAATGAGCAACATAAACTGATGAACAAAAATAGATCCAGAGACACAGAAGTATCAAACAGCCTGTCAAACCTCAGAGGGTAGGCAGGGGAGGGTTGGTAGGTGGGAAGAGATCAACCAATGAACTTGTATGCATATATGCATAACCCATGGACACAGACAATAGGGTGGTGAAGGCCTAAGGTGGAGGGTGGGGGCCGGCTGGGAGAGGGCAATGGCGAGGGGGGGGGGACGGACTTAGGTAATATATTCAGTGATAAAGATTTTGTTAATGCTTCCTCCTGGCCCAACAAGCTCTACAGAATCTGGCCCCTGCTAATCTCTTTAGACCCATTTCTGCTCTTTCCCACTCCAGAGTCAAGCCATACGCCGCCAGCATGCCCATAACCATCCCAATCCCCTTTGCCTTATTAGCACTTTCACCCATAAATCCAAATCAACTCAAATGTCTCCATTCTCCACAAAATTTTATGAGTCACCCACTAGACTAGAACAGGACTCAGAGCTTCCTGTCATTTCCTTTCCGGTCTTTTCAGAGTTGGGCATTATATATTTATACTAGTAGCCCTGCGCACGAATCTGTGTGCCAGTACGTCGCTGCCACCCTCCTGTAGCTCCCCCCGCCCCCTCCTCCCTCATAGCTTGCTGCCCTGCCCCCTCCTGTACCTTTCCACAGCCCGCTTGTACCTTGCTGGCCCACCCTTCTGCTGATCCGTGATCTGGTCATGATGCACTTGGTCATTACACATCAGGGTGTAACGGCTAATTAGCATATTCCTCTCATTATATAGGATGGGTAAGTATTGGACCAATGTCTATCTCTGTCATCACAGGTCCATGGGGGCAATGCCCATGTTTGTTCTGCTCATTATTTGTTCACTAGTCAGTACCTGGTATTCAGTAAGTGCTCAATAATTGTCCATTAAGAAAAAGAATGAAGAACAACATTGAAGACCCTGCATATAATAAGCAACATTTTTTTTCCTGGATCCTCTAAAAATAAACAGAAGTGACCTGGGGGAAAAAAAAAAGGGAACCAATTCTCATTTCATGAGGACTCTTTAAACTCTAAGGATTCATAAATTCCAGTGGAAAGCAACCCCTGCATTCAGAACATTCTCTAAAGGTCTTCTTTTAGACCCCCCACAAGGATGTCAACTCCTCACTCTCCCCCCACCCCTGAGCCCAACAGTGTCCTAAATCTAAGGTTGAAATGAGTATGAAATTTGTAAAACATGAAAAATCAATGTAAGTTACCATTTTCCAGTTAGGCCGAGAAAGGTCAAGAGAGGACCAAGCCCTCTCTCCCCAGGTTGTTCTAGCACAGATGGAGAAAACACAAAATCTTTCTTCTTTAAAAGCAGGTGGTACAGAGAAACCCATGAGATACCAAGTCCCTAGTACATTCCAAGCATGTGCTAGGCACTATGCATATCATTTACTCTCACAACCATGTGACTGGTTGGGTATTATCAACTTTTTATAAGAAAGCAAGCAGCTAACCCGGCATTACTAAACTTTATAAATTGGCACAGCTAGGCTGCAAACTCAAAGGAATCCGAGTCTACAGCTTATCTGCCCTTTCTTAAACCCCGTTCCATCCCCCCAGGAGAGATGCACAGAAGTGCTGTCTACCATAATCCAATTATGTTCATTTTCTCCCGCAAAACTATCTCCCCAGACCAATTCCTAAGCATCGGCAGGAAGTAAGCTGAAGATAAATCTTCTCCCTGTGTATTCATTCATTCTGTGCACTCATGATCCTTGACTACTTGCTAAATTTGAAGCACAGAGATGGACACAGACACACACACACACACACACACACACACACACATTTACTTATACCAGTCACACCTCTCTGCTTAGCCTGTGAGCGCCGTTGAGTGCAAGGGCCATGTCTCATTCATATTTTGAATCCCCAGTGCTGAGTGCGGTCCCTGGCTCTCAATAAATCTTTGCTAAATTAACTAGATGAATGTGGACTGATGCAAGATGAATAAAACATGATACTTGCCCCCTAATATATTTAAGGTCTAATAGGAGACAGAACACATAGCAGGCACAATAATAAATGACAGTACTAAAAGTGTCAGAGAGAGTTAAAGGCCAAGAAAATGCTTGAAGGGAGAGAGAACTTTGAGTGGGACCTTAAAGACTTGGTGGGATTAGAACAAGCCAAATAAGGAAAGAACTGGATTCGTGGAGGATACGCCCTAACTATGACCCAGAATAATCTTATTTGGATGGAACACAGAGTACAGATGGGAGAGATGCCCGGCAAATAGGCTAGAATCAAATTAGGAAAAGGAAACTTAGAAGACAGGGTAAGGAGAGGGGCAGGGAGAGGAGCAGCATTCTAGGAAAGGCTTATGTGGGAAGTACTGAGGAGGAGGGAAAATAGAGTGATGCCTATAGAGAGGATGGTTGCAGCTCAGGTCAGAAGCAACTGTGCTCGCAGCCTCCGCTTCCCATCCAGAGAGCCTGGCACCACAACGTCATGTTATCCCACTTTCTCTCCTAAACACCAGTGAGTGGACACAGCCAAGAATTAAGATGGGCGCTGCTTTCCCTAAATCTCCCAATGTTTGCCCTTTTTATCTAAACCAACAGCAGGTCTCTCTCTTCCTAGGTATTTGTCATGAGGCGTATGTTCCAGGGAGCTAATTCCCCCAGGATCAGGCCACAGGAAAGGATGGATGGAAGTGCGAGGACAAACACCCCAACTGCCTTGCTGGGGCAACTCTGAGGCATGTGACACGGTCTCCCAGGGGTGGCCAGCGGGACTGAGAGCCGGATGCCCACAGTACTAACCCGCCTGAGACTGCGCCTTCACAAACTGGCTTCTCTCCTGTCTCACTGCTCCACTCCCCCCCTGCTCTTGCCTAGCTAGCTTCCCAGATAAACGACTTGGCCTCAAATTCTTGTCTCATGTTCCGTTTCTGGGGGAATTCAAACTGAGACAAGGGGAGTCTTTGCTTCTTCAGGATGGTTGCACTCCTACCACCGAAAAGAGAGAGACCGAGATGGTCCTGGGGTAAGAGCAGCCTGGGACTACCTTTGTCATGGAAAAACCCATCCCCAAGGTGTGGAACACCTCACTGTCTGGGCCGACATCCCATCATGCCTTGCCTGAGGAGATAAGGGCATCTCTTCCAGGCGGTGAGCTGTGATGAATCAACTGACCAAACCTTTCATGTGAGGTCATGGCTGCCACATCAACAGACAAAGCCAGAGGAGGGTCCTGAAACCAGCCTGTAGGACCCTGTGTTCCTTCCCCATCTAAGTCGCTGCTCACACATATCTGGAGCTTTGCCCGAGGGCTTTTTCTAGAAGCTTCCAAAGGCCCGGGCTACTGCGGGCTGGACAAGAGAGAAGCGTGTCCAGCCCAGCCTTCGCTCTGGCCTGGAATCACTCACATCAAGCTCTCCATGGGCACAAGCTCAACAGGTGAGAGAAACACCTTATTGCAACTCAGGAGGTAACTTCCTACATTGCATTAGGCCCCATAGCGCTACAGCAGCGGTTCTCAACCTGTGGGTCGCGACCCCTTTGGCGGTCAAATGACCCTTTCACAGGGGTCGCCTAAGACCATCCTGCATATCAGATACTTACATGATGATACATCACAGTAGCAACATGACAGTGATGAAGTAGCAACGAAAATAATTTTATGGTTGGGGGTCACCACAACATGAGGAGCTGTATTTAAAGGGCCAGAAGGTTGAGAACCACTGCACTACAGCATCCATCCGGTCCCTCTCTTGGCAGCAGCTCAGAAACGGGGAAACAGGAACTACTGCTCAATGGCTAAAAGACATGCGCTTATGGATGCTCCCTCCCCTCCTGGTTTCCAAGCCATAGGCCTGACACGTGTCCCTGAGCCTGGCTGCCTGCCCCGACGGTAAATTAGGTTTTCCTGCCCCAACACCACATCTGCTACATTTCAATTGTTCACCAAAAGAATGTGGTAGGTTTTCCTACTGAGGAGGCAGCATTCAAACACACCACATCTCATGCCCACCGCCTTCAAGACTTGGCAAACCAGGGTAACATCTTTGTTAAGTAACATATCGTGGGACAAATTCCACATCTGGAATTTCGAACACCCAAGTCATGAGACAACAGGATCTCCTAGAAAGCGCTGAAGCCAAATATTTAGATGATTCATGCATGAACTTCGCATGGAGATTGCCAGGAAAGAAACCTGCAATGTTAGATCATTTCCCATCTCCTTGTGGCAGGGAAATGGTTACTTGTTTCATTTTCTCTCAAGATACCCATAATGCCAGTGACTGAAATAGACAGCGACTTTGGAATCCAATGCAGTGAAAAAAGACCATGACCAAAAAGTGATTTAGGGCAGAGCGTGCAAATTGGGGTCCACAGCAAACTGTGTCATTGTAAAGGCGTAGAACAGCTGTAAACACTCTGACACTGTTTTCATGATGTCACCTTATTTTAAAACAAGCCGACACTGAAGCTCATGGACTTCTGCTTTGGGGCAGGGCTCTAAACCGATGCCACAAATCTTTCAAACATATTAGTCCTCCAAGAAAATCAATGCCACACTGCGGAACAGGAATTTGACTTTCTGTAGAAGCAGGATGGACACTGCCCATGGCTGGCTGGCTCGCATAGAAAAATGAGGCCCAGTCACGGTTTGGGCCCCCACATAAGCCAGTTGGCCCCACTCCTCTCTGCTCCACCGGCTACTGGCCAGCTTCCCTTCCCTCCCTTCCCTTCCCTTCAACCTCTTCGTTTCCATCCACCTGCCTCCACCTCCTCTTCCCCGAAGACTTGGGCGGGGCCTCCCCCTCTTTCATCTTCCCATTCTTCCTCCAGGGTATGCTCCTCTCATATACCTTCAGTCTCCCCCAGTAACAGATGTCTCCCAGACTCGCTCTGGGCCCACCTCGCTCGTTCATTTAGTACATCTGTCCTACAGCACCCTACAAATAAGACATCTAAAAGGAGCTTCACTGCTCTTGCACCTGAACTTCTCTCCCATAGGAGTCCCATGATCAGAATTAAGATTTTTCTGACGTTATGCATGTTCCTTCCTTACTCTTCCCAAATTCCCACCCCTGACCAAGCCTATATCAACTCCAGAGGAAATCAATCTGAAAAAAAGCACCTCTAATTCATTTCCCTGTCTGTACATCCTTTCCCGTTTGTCTATCTGATACGGAACTGTACATCTTATGTCCAAAATAACGAACCTATTTATTCTTGCACACTGAACCAAACCCAAATGCATGCACTTCAGTCTTCAGAGCTAACACTTCTTTCTTTTTCTTTTTTTTTTTAAAAAAAACTGGTGTTTATTTTGCAAGTAAAATGCTCAAGAAACTTTAAAAAGGTCCAAAGGCCTAGGGATATCCAGGTTTCAGATAAGATTATAGGCAGGTGCTGACTATTGGTTTCCCGTTACTAACGCCTAAACTTCTATGCGCTGGATTCTGTAGTTCCATGATTCTTCTTGTTGAGGAGTTAATTCCTCCAACTCTCGACGGCATACATCAGCATTTACCACAATAAGAATGATAAGAAAAACAGTGGCGGTAGCTCTCAATGTCATTGCCAAGGGAAACATTTCCTGGCCTAAGGAGAAACCGGCCACAGCAAATCCAAAAATCAAAACCGTTAATCCAGTAAAGAAGAAAAAGTATTGTCTGCAGAATCTATATGAACGCTTTCTATGGATTATTGTCTGCAACAGAGTCCGCTAATCATAAACTCGAGGCGTTCTGATCATGATGAGTCTTATCTTGGTTCATGCAGCTCTTGAATAACCAGAAAAGTCAAACTCCTTTCAAGACGAGGTAGAGCTAACACTTCTTGGACGCCCAGTGCGTAAGACCAACCCTCACTGCACACAAGAAAAAGCTGGTGGCATCCTTCACACAAGTGCTCTCTCCTGCTGACAGGCATGGGCTATGTGGGAGCCCGCCCCCAGCCCCAGTATGAAACTGGCTCCTTCCCTTCAGCAGTCGTGCAAGTTTAACAAGTTATTGAACCTCTGGGTCTTAACTTCTTGACGTGCATATTAAAAGAGAGCTTAATTATACCTACCTCACGGGATTTTTTCCAGCTATATTGAGGTATAATTGACAAAGTTGTTTATATTTCAGATATACATGGCATTTTGACATATGTATACATTGTGACATGATCGTCACAATGACCCTAACATACCCATCACCTCTCACAGATGCCCTTTTCTTGCGGTGAGAATGCTTATGATTTACCTTCGTAGCAAGTCTCGTATAAAATACAGTATTACTAACTGTAGTCACTACGCAGTGCATTAGAAACCTCCCCCCCAGAACTTATATCTGAAAGTTTGTACTTTTTAACCAACTCCCCCTCCCCGTCTATTTCCCCTAGCCGTGGTTGGCAAACCGCGGCTCGAGAGCCACATGCGGCTCTTTGGCCCCTTGAGTGTGACCACGAAGTTTCAATCGCACTGTACGTGCGCACGTGGTATTTTGTGGAAGAGCCACACTCAAGGGGCCGCAGTTTGCCGACCACTGGCCTAGCCCCTGGCAACCACCATTCTATGGTCGTCTTCTAGGAGTTAGCCATTAGATTCCATACACAAATGTGACCACGCAGCATGTCTTTCTGTAGCTGCCTATTTCATTCAGGATCATGTCCTCCGGGTTCCTCCATGTTGTCACAGATGGCAGGATTTCCTTCTATGTTAAGACTGAATCATATTCCTGTCCCATGGACACAGACAATACTGGGGTGACAGCCTGGGGAGGCAACAGGAATGGGGAGGAGGGGCGTCCATGAGGAATCAAAGGAAGCCATCTATAATACTTGCAATAATAAAGATAAATTTTTAAATGTAAAAAACTGAATTTTATATATATAGTGAGT
>NW_006282272.1:111735-116745 GCF_000327345.1 Myotis davidii
CATTCATCAATGGTCACTTAACTACCCTCACTGCATTGTTCTGAGTTTGGAATGAGTTAATATACATGAAAGTGTCTAGTAGGGCAACCAGAAAATAGTAGAGGTTTAATTATAAAATGTATGCATTATCTGAAACGCAAACTTAACTGGGCACCCTTATTTTTATTTGCTAAATCGGGACCGTCTCCCTCTAGGTATTTGCAGCTTTCTCTATTTTGATATTTTCCATAAATCTTTCCGGTTCTCATGTGCTTTAGGATTGAAAACACGTCTTTTCTTTCTTTGAAACCCCCCAGCAGGAGTCTATCTGGGTGCCCAGCCCAAGCTGCAGGCCCCAGGCCCCAGGCCGCCTCTCCGGTTATTGCGGGAACTGCTGAGCCCATCACCTCTTCAATAAGAGCATATTTCCCAGGCGGTTGGTTCTGCGGCGCAGCGCTCCCTTTTTGTGGCTTTTCCTATCCTGGGCTGTTGGATTGTGACTTTGCTTTTCATGTGTTTATTTCTGCTTCTCCTGAATCAGTCAATATACTTAGTTGTCAGCAACGGAAACCAACTCTAACTGATTTCAATGGAAAAGGAATTTATCAAAAGGATATTGAGTGACTCACAGACATGCCTGGAGGCCCGAAGAAGCTGGCTCCAAACAATACCGGAAATCCTTCCACAGATAAAAGAAAAGAAAAAGGGATTCTGTGCTTACCAGCCCCAGGGGCCAGACACTGTGGCCTTACCACCTACACGGCTGTCTGGGAGCCTAGAGTCTCCTCCCCACCATGTTCCTACTCCTCTGAGCCACTGCCCCCAGGTCCAATGTGGAAGGAGTGTCTCAATCATTGCAGTTCAGTCAAGTGCACATGCCCCACCTGCAAGGAAACTAGGAAAGTGTGGATCAGGCATCTAAGGTTCTCCTAGTGGGAGGTGGACCTTTCCTACCACCAGGACTCCAGGATTTCTCTTCACATAAGAAGGGGAAGCAGTCCTTGTCAGTTTGACTCAGTGGATAGTGCGTCGGCCTGCGGACTCAAGGGTCCCAGGTTCGATTCCGGTCAAGGGCATGTACCTTGGTTGTGGTCACATCCCCAGTAGGGGGCGTGCAGGAGGCAGCTGATCGATGTTTCTCTCTCATCGATGTTTCTAACTCTCAATCCCTCTCCCTTCCCCTCTGTAAAAAATCAATAAAATATATTTTTTAAAAAAGATACTGTCAACTTTTTAAAACTCATTATAGCTTCAATCTGGGGACTATTGGAAAGAGTTACATTCTGCAATCGATTGCCTAGATAGTGAGGAAGGCCTACTGGGCAGCATGTACAATGCAATCTGTAATGAAAGGGATTTGGGGGGTAAAATAGGAATTTTTAGGGGATATAGGCAGGTTTCAGAAATTTTAAAAATTAAGGGTCCATGGAAACAACACAGGGCTGCAGAGCAGAGATTCATTTCCATAAGACAAGGAGGGAGCTGGGGGAAGGTACATTTCCATAACACAAGGGAGCCAGGTGCAGTTCCATTTCCACGAGACAAGGGAACTGGGAGTAGCAAAAGGTCTGTATTTCCAAAATAAAGGAGGAGGAAGAAAGCCCAGAGGGAATAGGAGGACCAGGAGGGACTCATACATCCCACATGAGATTTGACCTTTGCACTCAAGAGCTACTATAGTAACCAATTCAAAAGGGAATATTGACCAATCGGAGGGGATATCAGGACACAGGGACTTGCAGCCTTTATAAACCATGGGAACAGGAACTGGGTGGGACTCTTTACCCTTCCCCACGTGGGAGTCTGTACTTATTCTTCAATAAATTTCCACCTCTGCTGTACCACCTTCCGCCCATGGAGTCATTCCTCCACTCTGACTCCAACGGACAAAGAATCCGGGGAAGCCATGCTACCCAGGGGAACACCACGCATTCCATCAAAAATCCCGTATCAGTAAGTACTGAGATGTAGGAGAAAAGAAGGGACTATGGGAGGTCACATAGAAGCCCTAGCTCAGGGCAGTGGATAGAGCAATTTCAGAGAAGACAACACTGGAGCTCAGGTCTGAGGGAGTGGATGGATTTGCTCATCAATATGGCGAACCCAGATGTGTTAGGAACTGGTCACACAAAATGAACTCAGGAAGTAGAGAAGTGTTCATAGTGAACCCAAAAGGGGTGCATGGCTTAGTGAGAGCTGGGGGAAGGGATGCATTTGGAGTGTATGTGCGTGCACACGCACACACGCACACACACACACATATACACAATGCCCTTCATGGTAACATTCAATCTATGCAAACGAGACCAGCGGAATGGACTACTTCAGTTGTGACCTCTGACTTGAGGATAAATCCTGAGAAGGTGCCAATGACTTAGCAGGTAGTGAAAGTAAATAATATTCAGGAACATGGAAAACTACCTGAAGTGCCCCGTCCTTGCTCTACTTCACAAGACAAGTCATTGCACAAAGGAGTAGGCTGGGGGTGTGCAAAGGCCTGCGGGCATGCAAAGCTGGGGGTGTGCAGAGGGCTCAGTGATGTGCAAAGCTGGGGGTGTGCAAAGGGCTGGCACCTCTGGTTTCTGCAGTCAGGTCGCTAATGTTTCCATGACCACAGGCAGCTCCCGGTGGGAAGGATGGGCCGCATTTCCAGGGGCTCCCAGGGCCCACATCCAACTCCCAGCCAGGTGAGCATGCCCCTTCTTTAATCAGAACAAAACGATCCCAGTTAACAGAGCGTGACTCATATTTCTTACAATTACAGCTGGCGCCCAATATTCTATTTCTGCCTCTATCATAACCACACAGTCCAAATAAAAATACAATGAAAGTCACATGTGTAATTGTTAATTTTCTAGTAGCCACATCAAAAAAATAAAAGATTCAATATTGTCAAGATGTCAGTTCTTCCCAACTTGATCTATAGATTCATGCAATCCCAATCAAAATCCCACAAGTCACCTTGTGAATATTGACAAACTGACTCCAAAGTTTACATGGCGAGGCAAAGGCCCCGATTAGCCAACACAATATTAGAGAACAAAGTTAGAGGCTGGATGCTACCCAACTTCAAGACTTACTATAAAGTTACAGTATTCAAGACACTGTAGTACTGACAATAGACTAGGCAAATAGACAAATGGAATAAAACAAAAAGCTCAGAAATCAACCCAAAAAATATGGTCAACTGATTTTTGGCAATGGATCAAAGGCAATATTACTGAAAAAAACACAGTCTTTTCAACAAAGCGTGCTAGAACAACTGGACATTCACATACAAAAAAAAAAAACAACAAGAAGAAGAATCTAGATAGAAACCTTACACCTTCCACAAAAATTAACTCAAAATAGTTCATAGTCCTAAATGTAAAGTGCAAAACTATAAACTCCTAGAAGATAACAGAGGAGAAAAATCTATTAGTAGATGACCGTGTGCATGGTAATGACATTTTAGATACAACGCCAAATGCACAAACATTGATAAGCTGCTTCATTAAAATTTAAAAAATATTCTGCTCTTTATATATATATTCTGCTCTGCCAAAGATACTGTGAAGAGAATAAGACAAGCCACAGACCTGGCCAAAATTTTGGCAAAAGACACATTTAGAAAAAGGACTATTATCTAAAATGTACAAAGAACTTTTAATAAGAAGAAAACAAAAATTCTGATTTCAAAAGTGGGCTGAATACCTGAATAGACAGCTCACCAAAGATGATGTACAAATGGCCAGTAAGCATCTGAAAAGATGCTCCTTGTCATATGTCATTGGGGAAATGCAAATTAAAACAACTATTTTGGCCACCGCCAAAATCCAGAACAGTGACACGACCGCTGAGAATGCAGAGCTACAGGAACGCTCATGCATTGCTGGTGGGAATTCAAAATGGTACAGCCACTTCGGAAGACAGTTTGGTGGTTTTTTACCAAAACAAACGTCCTCTTATACCATACAATACAGGAATTATACTGCTTGGTGTTTACCAAAAAGAACTGAAAACTTCATCGACACAAAAACCTGCACATGGGTGTTTCTAGAAGCTTATTCAGACTTGCCCAAACTTAGAAGCATCAAAGATGTCCTTTGGTGGGTAAGTGAACTAGACAATGCAATATTATTCAGCACTAAAAAGAAATGAGCTATCAAGCATGAAATGACATGAAAGAAACTCAAATGCATATTACTAAGTGAAAAAAGCCAATCAGAAAAAGCTAAATACTGTGTGATTCCAACTATATGACATTCTTAAAAAGGAAAAACCATGGAGACAGTAAAAAGATCAGTGGTTGCCAGGGGTTAAGAGGGAGGGAGGGATGAGTAGGCAAAGTGCAGAGGATTTTTAAGGCAGTAAAACTTTTCTGTATGATACTAGAGGCCCAGTGCACAAAATTCGTGCACGGGTGTGGTCCCTAGGCCTGTCCGGCCATCGAAGCATGAGCGTCTGGCGTGGAAGGGCAGGTCCCAGCTGACCTCTGGGCCCTGGGCAGCACCTGGGCCCCAGGCTACCACGCACCCCCCCTCTGCCTGAGTCACGGTGCTCGAGTCCCCACACAGAGATGTGATGAGAGCAGACAGACGCCATGGGCCAGGGCACACTGTGGGCCTCTGGGCTACGCAGCGGCACTGCACGGAAGCCAGACAGGCAGCACGCTCTCTCCCGGCCAGCCTCGCAGACCAGCTCCTGTGCAAACCCAAGCGGAGCCCGACTGGCTGCTATGGTCCCGGTAGCTGCGGCCCAGCTCACCCAAAAGAGGCCACACAGGTATGGGGTGGGCTCCTCGTGGGTGCCCAGCACCTGAGCACGGGGCTTCCCTGGCACACAAGCCCTGGAGTCCCAGGGGAGGGTAGCAGGGGGAGTGAGAGTGAGCTCAGCGGATACACCGTATTCTCACCGCACCTCCATCCCTGTCACCCTGACTCCAGGTAGCCGGTGAGAGGTTGCAGCGTGTCGCCAACACCCACCATGTTCCACACCGCCCCCTGGCGGTCAGTGCATGTCATAGCGAGCGGTTGAACTCCCAGTCTCCTG
>NW_006282272.1:116919-120367 GCF_000327345.1 Myotis davidii
CACAGAGATGTGATGAGAGCAGACAGACGCCATGGGCCAGGGCACACTGTGGGCCTCTGGGCTACGCAGCGGCACTGCACGGAAGCCAGACAGGCAGCACGCTCTCTCCCGGCCAGCCTCGCAGACCAGCTCCTGTGCAAAGCCCACGGGGAGCCTGCCTGGTCCCTGCCGTCCTGGCGGCCGACTAGCTTATGGTCCCGGTAGCTGCGGCCCAGCTCACCCAAAAGAGGCCACACAGGTATGGGGTGGGCTCCTCGTGGGTGCCCAGCACCTGAGCACGGGGCTTCCCTGGCACACAAGCCCTGGAGTCCCAGGGGAGGGTAGCAGGGGGAGTGAGAGTGAGCTCAGCGGATACACCGTATTCTCACCGCACCTCCATCCCTGTCACCCTGACTCCAGGTAGCCGGTGAGAGGTTGCAGCGTGTCGCCAACACCCACCATGTTCCACACCGCCCCCTGGCGGTCAGTGCATGTCATAGCGAGCGGTTGAACTCCCAGTCTCCTGGTTGAACTCGGTTGAACAACCACCCAAGGGGACAATTTGCATATTAGGCTTTTATTATATAGGATTATAACAATAGATACATATCATTGTACATTTGCCCAAACCCATATAATATCAACATCAAGAATGAACCCTCATGTAAACTATGGACTTGGGGTGACAATGATGTGTCAATATAGCTTCATCAATCATAACAAATGTGCCACTCTGGTGGGGGATGTTCATAATGGAGAAGACTGTGCCTGTAGGGGAAGAGGGGGTGTATGGGAACTCCCTGTACTTTCTGCTGGATTTTGCTATGAACCTAGAACTGCTCTAAAAAATAAAGTCTACTTAAAAGTAAAAAGAAACAAGTGACCTTCAATTTAGAAAATATTTTATTTAACCTAATTTATGCAAAATATTATCATTGTAACATATAAAAGCATGACTAAGGAGATATTTTATATCCTTTTTATTGTACTAAGCCTTTTTGTTGTTGTTAATCCTCGCCTGAGGATATATTTCCATTGATTTTTAGAGAGAGTGGAAGGGAGAGGAGAGACAGAGAGAGAGAGACATTGGGTGTCTCTCAGAGCCCCGACCAGGGCCCTGAATCAAGCCCACAACCGAGGTACATGCCCTTGACCAGCATCAAACCTGGGACCCTTTGGTCCACAGACAGATGCTCTATTCACTGAGCCAAACCGGCTAGGACTGTACTAAGCCTTTGAAATCCAGTGTGTAGTTTACATCGACAGGCATCTCAAGCCAAACCAGCCACATTTCAAACACTGATGAGCCACATGAAGCTCGTGGCTACTGTACAAAACAAAAAACAGTGCAGGCCTATAGCCTATTGAAGAAGGCGACCTCAGTGAATGCGCACTTGGGTATCTTTGCAATGTCAGACTGCTTTGGACGTTCTTAAATGCCTGCTCTCCGTTTTGAATGGCTCATCCACCAGCAGTGAATAGTTCGCCAACCACACAGAATGGACCATGCTTGGAGCAGCTGCGGATTGGACAGTTTCATTCTGCCCCAGAAACCAGGCCATCAGTACCATCGCTGAATACTCGATGGTCATGGGTTCGTGAGTCGCTTGTTCAGGTGGAATCTAACGAAGGCTTTGAGCGGCCCTAATGTTTGGAAAGAGTAGATCAAGTACAGACATCTTTCCTGTCTTTGTTCTGCCCCCAGCCCCATGCAAACAGAAACAGCAAACACTAAATAAAGGTCAGAACAGGGCGTTTCACACAGCTGGGAATACCTCCCCTCAGATTTTCCAAGGGGCTTGGAAATGGGTAAACACGGCTTGCAGTGATGTTTGACTAGGTGAAACCAAAATCAATTATTTTCCAATATAGGTTTGAATGCAGACAAATAAAAGAATTCTCTTAAGCAACAACAGCAGTTCTGGGGAAATGGCCTTGTTTATAGATGTATTAAAACCATCGCAAACCTGTGGGGGATCATTTTTCTGAGAAACAACCCCCTTGAAAATAAATTTTAAAAGACTTTATTTATTCTGAAAGAGGAGGCAAAATTCACATCAAACAGCTTCCAACAGCAACTTTTCAACCTAAATGAAACAGAAAAGCTTCATCTCTGAAAACCAGTCATAACATAGCAAATCGGTGCTCAGGGGAAAAAAAAAATGTTTAAAACGAAGTCAATTTGAACAGAAAATAGGAACTAAAAGGGGAAGATTTAAATGTCCCACATGTTACCATTAACAGGAAATCTCCAACTGAGAATAACCAAATTTAATAGGTCCTGTCTGTAGCCCTCACAACATCCAGAATAAGTCAGCATCACTTGGTGCACATACAGTTATGTAACCTAACTCTGAAGTAGCCACTGCGTTACAGCAGTGAGTGATGTACCTAACTGATGGCCTGGCACTTGGAAAATCACACAAGAGCCATAATCAAATTTCAAGATCAGATTATAATTGTTCCACCACCACCCCCCACCCAAAGGTCATAGGTTGAAGTCCTAGCCCCCCAGTGCGAATGGAGACAGGAACTGTGAGGAGGTAATTAAGGTTGAAAGAGGTCATAAGAGTGAGGCCCAAATCCAATAGGACGGGTATTCTTATAACAAGAGGAAGACCCCGGCTGGTGTGGCTCAGTGGTTGAGTGTCGATCTATGAATAAGAAGGTCATGGTTTGATTCCCAGTCAAGGGCACATGCCCGGGTTGCGGGCTTGATCCCCAGTGTGGGGCGTGCAAGAGGCAGCTGATCCATGATTCTCTCATCATTGATGTTTCCATCTCTCTCTTCCTCTCTGAAATCAATAAAAATATATTCTTTAAAAATGAACAGGAAGAGAAACCAAAGTTCCCTGTCTCTCTCCCTCCCTCACTCCTTTTCCCTTTCTTCCCCTCCCTTCTCTCTCTCTCTCTTTCTTTCTCTCTCTCTCTCTCTCTCTCTCTCTCTCTTGTTCTCTCCCCCTCTCTCTCCCCCTCTCTCTCCCTCTCTCTCTCTCTCTCTCTCTCTCTCTCTCTCTCTCCCCCCCCCCCTTTCCCACTCCCTGAGCATGTACAGGGAAGAAAGGTCCTCTGTAAGGAGGGAAGAGAGCCCTCACCAGAAACCTATCCTGCTGGAACCTTGATCTTGAACTTTGCCTCCAGAACTGTGAGAAAATGAATTTCTGTTGTTCAAACCACCCTGTCTGCGCTATTTTGTTATAACAGCCCAAGCTGACTAACTCAGGTACTGTTTCAGAAGTCCACAGTCTACAGAGAGATTCCCACCTTTAGGGTCACCCATTCACACAGCAGCAGCTAGTTGGCTCAGCTGCCACAATGGTGAGTGACTGAAGTATGCGTGCGCCTGTGAGAGCCAGGGGTGAGGGTCAGTCCCAGGAGCTTTAGGCCTAAAGAGCCAGTAAGAATCTGGCCCCGTTAGAAACAGGAGAGACTGCCCTGCCGATAACCCTCACCATCTAGCTCAGGAGAG
>NW_006282272.1:120409-121503 GCF_000327345.1 Myotis davidii
GAGAGGGAGGGAGGGAGGGAAGAAGGAAAAGAGAGACAGAGGCAGAGACAGAGAGACATCGATGTGAGAGAAAAACATTGATCGGTTGCCTCCCTTACACACCCCATCCAGGGACTGAACTCGCAAGCTTTTTGGTGTAGTCCCACCAACTGGGCCATCCAGCCCGGGCCCCGAAGGCTTTCTTCATGCAAGTCTTCTAATTACCAGAAACATCTGAATGCACAGAGCACAGGGAGAGACAACGCAGTTCATCAAGACCAAGGTGATGATAGTGAGAATACTAATAAGACTCAAATGAGTGGTGCATTCTAATGCATTGAATCTAAGAAGGTTAGAACAGACCATTAAAACATTGGAACTTAACTCAAATATCAAATGATCCAAGCTCCACATTTTACAACCCAGACTTCTAAGTTTTTGAAGGACTTCTCAAGAATATCAAGTGGACACATCCTCCACTGTGAAAAGAAAGCACACTTGTTGGGACAAATGCCAGAGAATGAGAAAGGAGGAAGCAAAAAACAAAAAAGTAACACAGATTGAGTGAGCATCTACTAAGTGCCAGAGGTACCGGGCTAATACCTAACATTAGGCACCTTCTTTAAATGCTTTTATAGAACCCTGATGAAGAAAGGCGTTCATATACCCATTTTACAGATGGACAAACAAAGGCTCTGAGTGTGGAAGTGTTTTGCAGAAGACTACATAGATAAATTGTCCAGAACCAGTGTTCTGACCTAACGTCAGTCTGATTCTGAAGACCTCACTCCGCTCTTGCAACCTCAAACACAGCTCCAGCTTAATTTGAAGCATACTTTATTTTTTTTTATTTATTTAGTGTCTAAAGCAGTGGTTCTCAACCTTCTGGCCCTTTAAATGCAGTTCCTCATGTTGTGACCCAACCATAAAATTATATTCATTGCTACTTCATAACTGTCATGTTTCTACTGTTATGGATCGTCATGTAAATATCTGATATGCAGGCTGGTCTTAGGTGACCCCTGTGAAAGGCTCATTCGACCGCCAAAGGGGTCGCGACCCACAGGTTGAGAACCGCTGCCCTAGAACACATGAAGCAGAATTTCAAGTTGAGC
>NW_006282272.1:121538-124612 GCF_000327345.1 Myotis davidii
GAGTCAAAAAGATTTTCAATGTAATCAAGTCTCAAAAACAAAAGAGTCCCTGAGAAAATCACCCCAAGCCCCCTTTAGAGCAAGGCATTTATTGCTAAGAGTACTACTGGTTGCTCCAGATTCACAGCTTGGTTCTTTGCTAGGATTTGCCTCCAGTAGCGAGGACCTTCCATTCTCCCGACGGCAGCCACATCTCAGGACTGGTTCATGGGGGTGGGGTACAGAGGTCCAGTCCCTTTGCCTGATTTGGGACAACTCTGAAGACCCATGTCAGTTTCAGAGCTCCCTGCAGGGTCGGCTGAGGACTCAGTGGTGACTGCATCACAGCTCAATGCCTCTCTCTGCCCAAACCTGTTCCCCTCACTCCCTTACAAATGCTGATCCTGAGGGCACCCCCACCCACCCAAGAAAAATTGAGAAATTGACCTAAGAAATATACCATTCCTACCTTTACCAAAAATTGTACGTAATGTTTTTGAAACATTAAGAAACTGTTGTTCTCTTAGTAGCTGCTACATGTGAATCACTTCCAGCTAATCCTATATAATAAAAGGCTAATATGCAAATCGACCGAACAGCAGAACGACCGGTCACTATGATGCTCACTGACCACCAGGTGGCAGACGTTCAATGCAGGAGCTGCCCCCGGTGGTCAGTGCGCTCCCACAGGGGGAGCGCGGCTCAGCCAGAAGCCAGCTCATGGGTGGTGACCTCAGTGGCGGTGGCAGGAGCCTCTCCAGCCTCTGCAGCAGCACTAAGGATGTTCAACTGCTGACTTCAGGGAGCAGGCCTAAGCCATCAGTCAGATATCCCCCGGGGGCTCCCAGACTGCGAGAGGGTGCAGGCCCGGCTGAGGGACCCCTGCCTACCCCAAGTGCACGAATTTCATGCGCCAGGCTTCTAGTGAGAAAACATGTTGGTAAGTCCTTTGCAGGTGGGAAGGGGGGTGAGAGCCCCAAAGGGCATGGCCACTTAACAAATTAGGGTCACTAATTGGCTGAGATCATTAAGGGGCATTCAAGGACTGGGGGAACTTAGATCAAGCGCTGTGTGCAGGAGTAACTAAAAGAAGATCTGGACATTGGGGCAACAGAAAGCGGAATGAGAGGAGCTTGGAGGTAAGCAAAACATGCCAAGGAGATTTCAAGTCATTTACAGTGAGGTGTGTAACAGCAACTCTCTCCTCTACCTCCTCTGCAAAACCCTCAGTGACCTGAACATCGTTTCGTTTGTGTGAATAGATCCCGCTTGGAGCTCAGAGAGGTTGCCATGGAAATACCTCATACATGGACTTCACTCTCCATGAAAAAGAGTCAAGTTCTAGCTCAGGAAACGATAACGCGAACGCTCCATCATCCAGGGAGACAATGTCCTGCACCTCTCAGGTGGTGAGGATCTAAAGATGAAGCCCACACGTGACTGAGAGAGAAAAAAGAGGCAAATTTAAGACAGCATCATGCCAATGCTTGCTGTTTATTGATTTATTGATGACAGCCACTCTGACAGGTGGGGGGTGATGTCATATTGTCATTTTAATTCGCATCTCTCTAGTGATTAGTGACATTGAGCAACTTTTCAATATGTCTATTGGCCGTCTGTATGACCCCTTTAGAGAAGTGTCTATTCAGGTCTTTTGCTCATTTTTAAATTGGATTGTTTGTTTTCTTTTGTTGAGTTGTAGTGTGTGTGTGTGTGTGTGTGTGTGTTGTTAATCCTCACATGAAGATATTGTTCCCATTGATTTTAGAGAGAGTGGAAAGGAGGGAAGGAGGGGGAGAGAGAGAGAAACATCGATGTGAGAGAGACACATTGATTGCCCGCATGTGCTTCTACTGGGATGGGGATTGAACCTGCAACGTAGGTTACTAGTACATGCCCTTGACCGGGGATCAAACCCAAGACCCTTCGGTAGGCAGTCCGATGCTCTCACCACTGAGCCAAACCAGCTAGGGCCCTTTGCTCATTTTCTTTTAATTGGGTGGTTTGTTTGTCTTTCTGGTGTTGAGTTGTATAAGTTCTTTATGAATTTTGGATATTAACCCCTTATCAGATGTATCATTGGCAAATATGCTCTCCCATTCATTGGGTGTCTTCTCATTTTATTGATGGTTTCCATAGAAAAGGGAACCCTTGTGCACCGTTATTGGGAATGCAGACTGGTGCAGCCACAGTGGAAAGCAGTATGGAGTTACTGCCTTATGACCCAGTGATTCCACTTCTGGGAATATATACAAAGAAACCCAAAACACTAATTAGAAAGAATATATGCATCCCTAAGTACATTGCAGCGTTATTTACAATAGCCAAGCTATGGAAGCACCCCAAGTGTCCATCAGTAGGTGAGTGAATAAAAAAGCAATGGTGCTTTTACCATGAAATACTACTTGGTCATTAAAAAAAATAGAAGGAAATCTTACCTTTTGCAACAGCCTGGGTGACCTGGAGAGCATTGTGCTAAGTGAAATAAGCCAATTAGGAAAAATGCAAGTACAATATGATTTCACTCCTATGTGGAATCTAATGAACAAAATGAACAAACAAAATAGAAACAGGCTCATAGACAGAGAACAGACTGGCAGAGAGGAGGGGAGTCGTTGGGTGGAAAAAGTGAAGGGATTGAGAAAAATAAAACTTCATAGATCAGTGGTTCTCAACCTTCCTAATGCCGTGATCCTTTAAGACAGTTCCTCATGTTGTGGTGACCCCCAATTTCATTGTTACATATTGAACATAATTAAAGCACAGTGATTCATCACAAAAACAATATATAATTATAGATGTGTTTGCCGATGGTCTTCGGCGACCCCTGTGAAAGGGCCGTTTGACCCCCAAAGGGGTCTCGACCCACAGGTTGAGAACCGCTGTCATAGATAGAGACAACAGCATGTTGATTACCAGAGGGGATGGAGGATGGGGAGAGGTAGGGGAAGGAGGGAGGAGGAAGGTAGAGGGTAAAAGGGGATAAATGGTGACGGAAGGAGACACTTGAGGTAGTGAACACACAATACAATATACAGATGATGTATTATAGCATTGTACACTTGAAAGTTATATAATTTTATTAACCCACTAGA
>NW_006282272.1:124776-137288 GCF_000327345.1 Myotis davidii
CAACATGCTGTTTTCACTATAAGATGAGCCAAGTGATTTCTAATGAAATTACTCATACAGGAAAAGAACATGCATAGAAATTGACTCCCCTATATGATCTGAAAGACTGTGCTGTTACAACCTTTCTAAATGACAATGTGGTGATAAAGAGCAAGCAGCTCATACATGCACATGCTCTTTGCCCTGCTAATTAGCCATTAGGAAACATCCCAGTGGTGACAAACACAAACATTTATGTGCATGAAAACACATGGGGACATTATATACAGTAACCAAAAACTACTCAAGAGAGGGGAAATCTATATATATAAAAGCCCAATATGCAAAGTGTCCCCTCAGGAGTTCAACCAACCAGGAGTTCGATCGCTTGCTATGAGGTGCGCTGACCACCAGGGGAGGAACGAAGGGAGGCCCCAGCCGGCAGCCTGCAGTTGGGGAAGGGAGGCCCCGGCTGGTAGCCAGCAGCTGCTGGGACCCTACCCATGCACGATTTCGTGCACTGGGCCTCTAGTGTTTAAATACATGATGCTACATTACTGGAAATTTGTTTCCTCAAAGAACATTTAATGAGATGGGAAAGTACTTGTGATCATAGTAAGTGAAAAAATGCAAAAACCTATATATCTTTAAGCTATTTGATCCAGGTTATAATACATGTACATGTGTAAAGGAGTGTATAGATATACTTGTGTTTCTATATATTTGTAAATGAGGCAAAATTAAGTTATGTGTCTTTTTATAAGCAGAAAAACAGTGGAATGAAAAAAATAAATCAGACTAAAAGGCAAAATGCCAACACTTAGATTTTTGATCCTTCAACATGAGGAACTTGTTTTTTCTCCCTTATGTTAAGCAAACCAGCTAAATCCCCATTCAGCCACCAAGTACCTGCCTGGCTGTGCAACCTACAAAACGAATAAAATCATTCCTTCATATTTTCCCAGGAAATGAAAGAAGCAATTCCTGTGCGGTCCAAGTGTGGGCTCATCTCATTGAACGAATCGTGATGATAACCTCCAACTATAAAGAGCCTGGGTCGCTGTTTTCCTGTGGAGAAACGGGCCTCCTTGCCCCCTAAGGCAGCAGTTCTCAACCTGTCGAACGACCCTTTCACAGGGGTCGCCTAAGACCATCGGAAAACACATATATCATTACATATTGTTTTTGTGATGAATCACTGTGCTTTAATTGTGTTCAATGTGTAACAATGAAATTGGGGGTCACCACAGCATGAGGACCTGCAGATAGGCACGGTCAGGTTTGCACCCTCACTTCTCTGTGAGAGGTGTGAGGACTCAGGCTTAACATAAATAAAAGGCTTGTCTAAGGGATGAGCCATTTGCCCTAAAGAAAAAGCAGTCTCCCTCCACAGAGGTACATGCTACGCCTCCAAGAACAACAGGAAACAAACAAAAATCTATTATTCGCTTTCAAATAACACTTTGTTCCTTTAATCAAAAGTGAGAGGAGCCCTGACCGGTTTGGCTCAGTGGATAGAGCGTTGGCCTGCAGGCTGAAGGGTCCCAGGTTTGATTGATTCCGGTCAAGAGCATGTACCTTGGTTGCGGGCTCAATCCCCAGTGGGGGGTGTGCAGGAGGCAGCTGATTGATGTTTCTAGCTCTCTATCCCTCTCCCTTCCTCTCTGTGAAAAATCAATAAAATGTTGATTTATTTTTTATTTTTAAATATTTTTAAAAAAATAATTGAGAGGAGACATCATTTTTTCCCTCCAGGACCTCAGTCTACTAGGAAAATTCTATGTGTAAACAACAATTAATGAGATAAATATCATAAAGAAGTAGAGGCACAGGTGATGGGACCATAAGGAATTTGCCTCCGTGTTCCTGACTTATACAAGGTACCTGATACATTTGCTCAGTAAATGAAAGACTGGATGACTAATTAAAGGACGAATTCATGATAGAATAGGGAATACCATCCGTCTCTGGGATTCCCTACTTGAAAAAAGAAAAAAGCTATTGAAGACCACTGGAATCAAGCAATTCAAGGCCCCAACTATAGGAAGTCATACATGGAAGAGACCTTAAAATGCATGCAGCATCCATCCCCTCACTTTACAGACAAATCAACTGAGGCTAGTGTCATGGTGCATTTGCCAAATCCTAAATTGCCAACAATGCTTTTCATTCTTTCTCTTACTTGGAAATACATTCTAAATCCCCAAACAAGAACTGCAGCTACTTGGGGAAGAACCAAAAAAGCCCCACCCTGGTTCGAGCTATGCACACCGCTCTGAAGGAGCCGTTATCCAGGCACTGCTGTGGCCATAGCTCAGCTCACATCCCACAGACCCGGCCCTGACAGCAGCAGGAACGCAGCGCAAAGAGCCAGCTCGTTCCTACCACTTAGCACCAGACAGGGGAGGAGGCAGAAGCCATCATTTCTCATTTGGGGCAAAAGGCAGTCGGTGAGAAAATCTGATTTGCAATCACTTAAAGTGTATTAAAGTGAAAAGGAGACCCGGAAAGACGTGTCTGAGGAGCCTTATTTTAAAATAAAAGCAGCACGCGGTGGGCTTAGGCACTGTGTGGACTTCCATGAGCTGTCATGTTAAATCCATGTGCCCAGGGAGAGCGTGGAAGACCTGTGGCTCACTCCTAATTCCCTCACTCAACCCCGGCTCCATGTTATTTGATGACTTCATTGCTGATTTTTTGATTCATGGAGTGCTGTTAAAATTCAGTACATAAGCGTGAACACAGTAGAAATGATTATTTGAATAACAACCAAAAATGCCCTAACATAAGGCTAATCTGGGTGGCATCATTCAGTCACTTAGACCATCATAAGACATACAGTGGGGCCTTGACTTACGAGTTTAATTCGTTCTGTGACGGAGCTCGTAACTCAAATTACTTGTATGTCAAATCAATTGTGAACGAGTGAGACATGTGATGCTGGGCTGATGTTGTGGCGTTCACTGTGACATTTGTTCGCTGCGCCAACTAGCGGTGGGGTATCTAAAGCTGGCTCATAACCCGAATTTTAGCTCACAGCTCAAAGCAAAAAATCGGCCGAGAGATGGCTCGTATCTCCAAAAACTCGTTAGTTGGGACACTCATAAGTCAAGGCCCCACTGTATTTTTTAAGTCTAGGGAAATAGAGAAAGGGGATGGAGAGGGTGGGAGCTGGGTGAGTCAGTACGGGAGAGACAAATAGAAATCAATATTTCGTGGGGCTCTTTTCTAATAGGATGCAAATTAAATGCAAAATTAATTGCTTGGAATTAAGGTAACTGAGAAGCTCAAGACCTCATGAACAGCAACCAAAACATTGACATACAGGGCTCACTGGAAGGTGGCTTAGGGCTTCCAATAGAGAGAGGGGAGAATGGATTGGCCCTCCCCTCCTCACCCACACCCCTGTTACAACGACCCAGCAGAGAGGAAAGGAAGATGGCAGCGTCGGCAAACGCCTGTCCTCGTGACCTCCCACAACCACATCACAATGACAACTAAAATACAGAACCACCATCACCCAGAGCCGCCGGGAAGCTGGCTGATGGAGGTCCGACCACTAGAGAAGCACAGGAGAAAGCGCACCGGCCTGGCAGGAGGTGCTGAGTGCGGGACAGGCCGGCCGGCACCCACGCAGGCCGCCTTTTTCATCGGGAGGGAGGGCATCTCTGTGGAGGCCGCCCGGAGGAGCAAGGGGTCCCAGCCCCACACCAGGGTCCCAGGCTGGGAGAAGATGTCCCCACCACGACAGGCTGTAAAAACCAGCGGGACTGGGGCTGAGGGACACAGAGGCTGCTGGAGACCCAGCTGCTCCCCTTAAGGGGCCGGCACCAGGACCTGAACTTACAAGGTCCCGCTTCCTCTGAGCCCCAGGGCAGGCGAGGCTCTGGGGGACCCAGACACATACCAGGAGGAACTGGATGGTCTGGCATCAGGGCAGGAACTCGGGGCGGCTTTCTCCCAGACGTGTGTTCACAGTGGTCACTGTTCCTGTGCTGGGGCCTCCCTGGTAGGAGGACTGACTGGCAGCCATTTCTGTTTGCTCGGCCCTGGTGATTCCCTGAGACCCTCCCCACCCAATTTATAACCCCGCCCACGCTGTGGGAACCAGCTGCTGCATATGAATGGCCTGTCCTTGCTCAGGGTAAAGTCTCAACAAGCTGCACCTGGGTCAGGGAGCCCAAACCTGTCAATAAAAGGCCCAGGAACCTGCACCAGCACCAGCCGGCCTTGCTTCACAGCTGGGCCTCCTCTGGGCACTGCCAACCCCCATACAGAGAGGAGGAATCTAAAGTTCTCTCTGTAGCTCCTGCTGGGTGGCCCCAGGCAGTGGCTGACTTTGCACCTCCCTGGAGACCCAAGAACTCATGTACCCAGTGGTCAGTGTCATAACTGACTATAACTCTGCACATCCATAAGTGACACACTCCAGGGGCAGACTCGGTGAGCGCCAAAGCCCCCCTGAAGCAAGTCCTGCTCCACAGGGGTGTCTCCTGCACAGCAGCTCTCCCACTGTAGTCACAGCTGGTCCCCACAGCCAATTGGCCTGGAGGTCAATTCCTCCTAGTGCAGTGGTCAGCAAACTCATTAGTCAACAGAGCCAAATATCAACAGTACTTCTTCAAAATAGACTCACCCAGGCCTAAAACCAACTTACTTTATCCAGCAAAGCTATCATGTAGAATTGAAGTTCAGATAAAGAGCTTCACAGATAAGGAAAAGCTAAAGGAGTTCATCACCACCAAACAAGTATTATATAAAATGTTAAAGGGTATTCTTGAAGATTATGAAGACGAAAAAGGGAAAGATCAAAAATATAAACAACAAAATGGCAACAAATACATACCTATCAACAATTGAATCTAAAAATCAAACGAATAAGAAATCCGATGGGCAGAATAAACTGGTGCATAAAATGGACTCAGAAGCATGGAAATGGAACAGACTGACGATTCTCAGAGGGAAGGGGTGTGGAGGGGCGGGAAGAGATTAAACAAAGATCTTATATGCATATATGCATTACCTAGGGACACAGACAATAGGGTGGGGAAGGCCTGGGGCGGAACGGGAACTGGGCGGAGGAGGGCAATGAGGAGAAAAAAGAGGGACATCTCTTACAATCTCAACAAGAAAGATTTTTTTAAATGACCAAGCAAGATTGATCCGTGCCCCTTCTGTCCTCACCCCAGCATCCCCTGCCACTTGGTGCCTTTACTTGTGGATGTGAAAGGAGAAGAGAAAGGTGGAAAAGCAGGAAGAAGCAGCAATAAGGGAGGACGCAAGGGCAAACAAGGATTAAGCTACCATAACATCTGAAACACCTATCCCTAAGAATTGCAGCCTAAAAATGGTTTTGTGTGTCATGTATAAGTGCTCCATTCTTTTTTAAAATATATTTTATTGATTTTTTACAGAGAGGAAGGGAGAGGGATAGAGAGTTAGAAACATCGATGAGAAACATCCATCAGCCGCCTCCTGCACACCTGGGGATGTGCCTGCAACCCAGGTACATGCCCTTGACCAGAATCGAGCCTGGGACCCTTCAGTCTGCAGGCCGACGCTCCATCCACTGAGCCAAACCGGTTAAGGAGAGATTAGCAGCGGTTCTCAACCTGTGGGTCGTGACCCCTTTGGCAGTCAAACAACCCTTTCACAGGGGTCGCCTAAGACCATCCTGCATATCAGATATTTACATGACAATTCATCATAGTAGCAACATGACAGTTATGAAGTAGCAGCGAAAATAATTTTATGGTTGGGTCAGAACATGAGGAACTGTATTTAAAGGGCCAGAAGGTTGAGAACCACTGCTTTATAGTAAATGAAAGAATGAATGACTGGATTAAAGGATGAATTCCAAGGAGGATGTCAGCAGTCTAATGGCATGCCTGGGCTCCTAGAGAAAGTTGGATGTGTTTGAGATTTTCTGGTCCAGGGCACATGCCTGGGTTGCAGGCTCGATCCCCAGTGGGGGGCATGCAGGAGGCAGCCGATCCATGATTCTTTCTCATCACTGATGTTTCTATCTCTCTCTCCCTCTCCCTTCCTCTCTGAAATCAATAAAGAAATATATTTTAAAAAGAAAGAAAGAAGACACCGAACAGAACATATTAGCCAAATCGATGACTGCAAAGTGTTTACCAGTTGCTGATTGGCTGGCATAAGTGATTTCAGAAAGATTTGGTGAGGGGGCCTCCATGGGTGGGACCGTGGCATTCTCATGGCATAATCTACGGTGAGGTGCTGTCCATTATGTCCAAGCTTCAGAATAGGCCTGATTGGGCTGTTAAAATTAGAAGTAGTCGGGATAACAACTCTCCCGTGAAATATAATGGGCACAGCCCATAGTGTGGTGAAGGCCTGGGAGGAGCGGGTATGGGGGGGGAGGGGGGGCCTCTGGATATTTTAAACAATAATGATAAATTTAAAAATTTTTTTTAATATAATGGGTTTCAATTCCTGGAGGCCCGGCTTTCATGAGCCCGCAGACCAAACTCACCTTCACTTCGCATGTCTCTGCACAGCTGCACGAGTGGAAACTGAAGAGGCTTATTCGGTTTCCCGGCTGGTTGCTTCTATGCTGACTTCACCCTACAAAGCATTCCAAAGAGCAGACTCTCAGAGAGGTGGTCCCCGAGCCCCGCAACCAGTGCGGTTCCTGCTGTCCTTGACCTTGACGGTGCTTCCAGTTCCAGTGGGAGCGCAGCAGGCACGTGACTTGTTGCTTCCAGCTGAGCTGGTGGTAGCCTTGGAGACGCCAGGTGAGAAGATTTCGCCAAAGGTGAAGAGGAGGCGTGACGCTGGATTCATTGTTTGACCGACACAGGAAGGAAAGAAATGAGCTCCGTGCAAAAGTCAACCACGAAGACCGAGTTAAGCACCGATCACGCTGACAAAGAGTTTTTCTAGATCTCCTTCATGTTTTCCTCCTGTTCTGCTGTTTGCTCAATTCAGAGGATAGCGGTTGCTTCTTGTTTTCTTTCAAAAATTAAATTAAATGCTGCCCCCGAAGCTGTGCAAGGAGGAGGTATCCTAGTGTATCCCTCGCTATTTAATTCCCAACAAGCCCACCCATTGAGCCGCATGGTCTGCGTGTTTTGACATTGGCTTTGATGTTGGCTCTCGATGCCAAGCCTCATTTCCCAGGAAAGTCATGTTCATGGCTCAGGTTTGCTGCTGGGAAAGAAGAGATCTCATAAGATAGGATTGCAGAAGCCCCTGTTCCTTGTTAGGTAGGGAAATTCATGAAGACCTAATTTCAACAAAGTTCATCCCACCAGTTAGGAAACTCCTCTTCCTACTGAGGGTGCATGGGGAGGGGGCGAGGCATAGGAGCAGACAAAACTGAGTTTGAGCCCTGACCGGTTTGGCTCAGTGGATGGAGCGTCGGCCTGTGGACTGAAGGGTTCCTGGTTCCATTCCGGTCAAGGGCATGTACCTTGGTTGCGGGCACATCCCCAGTGGGGAGTGTGCAGGAGGAGGCAGCTGATCGATGTTTCTGACTCTCTCTTTTCCTCTCTGTAAAAAATCAATAAAATATATATTTTTTTAAGAACCTGAGTTTGAATTCTGGCTCTGCCACCTCATCACTTACGAGCTTTTGACCCTGCGAAACTTACTAGGAACTTCTCTGCGCGTCAGTTTCTTCCTCTGGAAGATGAGGGTGATGGTGGTATCCACCTCAAAGGGTTGTTATGAAAAGCCTGGGAACCCGTGCGTGTTCTTAGTTCTCCTCGGTTTGTCCCCCTCACCATCACCTCCCATCCCATTCAAACTCAGAGAACGTTTAAGTTCCTTACCTGCCACAGGGTTAGGGAGAGGGGCTGGACTGAAAGCTGAAATAATCTACAAGTGTCCTGGCTTGGGTTTCCAAAAGCTTAATTCTCTAGGGCCTAGGCCAGTGGTCGGCAAACTCATTAGTCAACGGAGCCAAATACCAACAGTACAATGATTGAAATTTCTTTTGAGAGCCACATTTTTTAAACATAAACTATATAGGTAGGTACATTGGTATTAACTTCATTAGGGTGCTCCTAAGGCTTAGGAAGAGCCACACTCGAGGGGCCAAAGAGCCGCATGTGGCTCGCGAGCCGCAGTTTGCCGACCACGGGCCTAGGAGAACAGAGAGCCTCTGGTATACAGAACACAAGTTTAAGGGGGGGTGGGAGATGAAGGAAGAAAGATTTCAGGACCTAGACTAGAGCAAGATTCTTCTGGGCAGAGGAAGGCGAGGAGATGGGGGAAATACAGGTACCTTCTGCAGTGTGCGCCCTGGGCCTCGCTTCCCAGAAAGAAAAGACATGGAGATGGACCAAGACCGCCCCAGGGAGCCCAGGGCTTGTTCCTCTGAGCAATCGCACTTGTTGATCCTGAACCTTCTGGTCTACAATGTGTTACATTCTTCCCTCCTTCCTAAACAAAGAACGTTTTCTTATTGACTTAGTAGAGGCCATTCATTGCATGGCCCGCTAATGAGCAATGCCCCCAGGTTCTCCCCAGATCTGTAGGGTTGGTTCTCTTGCACTCCATGGCCTTGGACTATTATACTCATTTATATTTGAATCTTCTTTTTTTCCCCCACGCATTTTTTATTTGATCCCCGGATCAAAAGTAGTCTCTTGTCCAAAGTACCCCCTGTCCGTGGTCAGTCAGTATGTCTCTTTATACAACCTCCTCTCCTTCATTCTAAATTGATTTTACAAAGTTTGTGTGGGCTTAGGAAGGATTATAGCTGAGGAAACAGGTTCTGAGTGAGGGACCAAGGAAGTTAACCCCTTCCCCGGCAGAAACGTGTATACACATTTTCACAAAATGTTCTTTTTTCAGTCGTTGACGAGTATACTCGTCTAAAAACTTTACCTTCAAAAACCAGCTACATACGTACCATTCTAAATAATTTCATCTAGAAACTTTCTGAGGAAATACTATTCTTAACCACAAAAATGGGAAGAAAAAATAATTACAAACTGTTTTCATAACCAGCATCAAAAATACTATATAGAACCAAAATAAAAAAAAATTAGTCTGAAAAAGAAACGTTTTTAACAAAAAAATTATTGGGGAAGGGGTTAATAATGAAATTTGTAATATCTGTTTTGACTGCGTTATGGATTATAATGGTGTTCTCCTCTCCCTCCACAAAAAAAAAATTTTTTTTTAATCATATGTTGAAGCTTTAATCCCCAGTGTGTACTGGACAACCAAGGCATCCGGGCTGTGTGTCACTCCTTGAGCCAATTCAGCAGAGACAGGATTGAATCCTAAATGAGTGTTTATTCCAATCCTGCCGGCAGCGGGGAGAGAGCAGGTCAGCCACAAAAACCTGCTCTGCCCCGACGCCCACCCCCACCAGCCAGCTGCTTATGTGGGATACAAGGATAAAGGTTACATGGGGAAGGAAGTAGGCCAAAGGAACAAGAATGGGTATGCAAAATGGAAGTTTACAGGTCATGCCTCGGGCTGGGGATTTGCAAAGGCCTGGGGGTCTTCAGGCTGGCAGCTCCGGTTTCTGCAGCAAGGTTATTCATCTTTCCCTGATCACGGCAGCTCCCAGGTGGGAGGATGGGCTGCATCTCCAGGTGAGAAGAGGGCCTCGAAGGAGGTCAGAAAACTTAAGTGAGGTCCAAGAGTGGAACCCTGAGAGACCACAGAGTGCCCTCTCTCTCACCCACACTGAGAAGAGGCGAGCTAAGCACTCAGGGAGGAGGTGGCCGTCTGCAAGCCAGAAAGAGATGCCTCACCGGCAACCACCTTGACCTTCCACTTCAGTCTCCAACACTGTGAGAAAATCAGTCTCTCTTGTTCAGGTCACCCAACCTGCACTGTTCTCTTTTGGCAGCCTGAGCAGACTCAGAAAGACTGCCTACGAAGTTCCTTTAAGACAGTCAAGTAAGTCTTACAAAAGAAAACTTAGTGGACACACTTCATAATGAGACTAATGAGAACACATATTGTCAGGTAACATTCCAGTGCCACGAATGATCATTGTCTGCACACTTGTGATCAACACGAAGCACAGCTTACTAGCACTCTGGCGATATGAATCAAAGTAGGAAAAACATGTTGGGATGAAGTCTTTTCACTGCTGTGTTTTCATTCCGTTCCAAACACGTTCTTACAATTGTCACCAGTAGTTTTCCCAACGTACCATCAGGAAATGGTGCCCTTTGGGTCCCATCACCAGACCTTCCCAGAGAAGCGCAGAAAATCAACCCAAGATCCAAGTACTGAATGGTAGCTTTCTTTTCTCTTTTTTTTTTAAGAGAATACCACCAACTACTCAACAATAGGTGTGTTAAGATAAATGATATTAATCATTCAGAGTAGGTCCATCCTCGCTTCCACAAATAAGCTTTTTGCTATTTAAAAAGAAAAAAAAGCTAGTTAACTAATCCTATTCATTCATCATTACACTCACAGACACACACACACACAATAACCATCTGAATTTTTTCTTCTGAATTCTTCTAACGACCAGTCACATGCCAAATTCAGATTCCAGCTACTGCCTAGATCCAAGAAGGGTTTTTACATTTTTAAAAGGTTGTAGACGATGATGATGACAACGAGCAAGAAGAAGGAGGCAGAGGAGGAGGATGAAAGATGCAACAGAAATCTTACGTGCCAGCAGAGCATAAATAATTCCTATCTGGCCCTTTATAGGAAAAAAAATCGCCTGATGGTATAATTGTGTATTTACTTTGAGGAAAGCGCTGAGAATGGTAGAATAATGCTATTTATATGAAATAACAATATAGGGCTGAGTAGACTCTGCACACAATCATTCCTCTTACAGTGGAAATACCAGACAATCTCCACTAACACAGTCTATGGAAAAGTAAAAATATCGGGGCGAAAGTGCTGGTGGCGAATCACTGCTATAGCCCTTCCAATGCAGACAATAGGGTGATGGTTCCAACCACAGGGGCGGAAAAGGATCCTGGGTAGAGAGGTACAAAGGTCCATCAAACAAAGGGATCAATTCATTGGAATTGAGGGCAAATCCAAGAAAGTTGAAAAGGAACATTTTCATCGAAGGCATTGCTAGAAGGCACACATCTTACTAAATAGATCATAGCTGTTCAAATTTGCCATTTAATTTGCCTGAGAAAACAACAGAAGCTAAAGACACTCGCATGATTCTTGGAAGGCACTTCTGAACAGGAAAAGCTGTCTTTTCCTCAGGGGTAAGTGTGCCGAGGAACTCTTATTTAGATTACAGGGGTTGAACTGCAAGAGGAAGTTTTTAAAAATAAAAACTGCCTGTGCGCAGCCACGCCGTGCAGACAGTAAAGAAGGAAAGAGCATCCCTGTTCACTCTGTTTTGATTGGAACAGATTGAGGTAAGGGCAGTGTGTTGCTTTTGTACAAAAATCAAATACACCAAACGAGCAAAAAACATAGAGGTAATTAACATTAGAAAAGAAAGATATGAGTAAATGCTTATCATCCCAAATAAAGAAATGCAATTTAAAGTCACCTTAGTTCCTAAACATAAAACTAATAATCTTAAGAAGTCATTTTATGCTATTAAATTAATAGCAATAAAAATGTGTGCTAGCAAAGTTAAAGTAAAACTGGTGCCCACTCACTGCTCTAGAGTGGGGTGGGGGTGAAGGGCATACCCACTGGACAATGGGGAGAACTCTGGCCCCTCATATTGAATCAGAAGATGTCCTTTCCCTTTGACATAGATGCTCATTTGAGGGGAATTAATCTTAAGGAAACAATTCAAGAGAAGAAGAAAAAAATTGCTTGAATCAAAAAGATTTTCCAAATGTCCCCAAATGAGAAACATGAGTAAATAAGTGATAGCATATCCGCTTGGGAGACTATTATATAGCCACTGAAATCCTAATATTAAAGACCATGTAGTGACTGGAAAAATAGTTTAGAATGTTTTCAAATCAGAAAGCAGAATACGAAACACTATGTACAGTAGGTTTATAACTATTAAATATGTATTCACTGGAGACCCATTGGACGACATTCGTACACTGGGAGGGAGGGGGTCCCTCAGCCTGGCCTGTGCTCTCTCACCGTCCAGGACCCCTCGGGGGATGTCTGCCTGCTGGCTTAGGCACAATCCCCCAGGGGGGTTGGGGGGGGAGGGGGCGGGCTCACAGCTGCGCTCGCCAGCCACAAGCCTGGCTTCTGGCTGAGCGGCACTCCCCCTGGTGGTCAGTGCGCATAGCGACCAGTCTTTCTGTCATTTGGTCTATTTGCATATTAGGCTTTTATTGTATAGGATTGGACTAAAACTTAAAAATTTGCATGTCCAAATAAAACAGTATATGAAGGTATAGGGTTGCAACATTATGGATATTTTTTGGTTTCAATTTTCTTTAATGTTGATATGTTAACTTTTCTTTGTTAAAGCAAAAGCTTGTTGAGCCTTCTATATGTACATATGATCATCCCACTGAATGAATCTAGACCCCCTGGAATTTAACACATCTCATCTTAGAGTTTTTTGAAACTAGGCTTTCTGGCAATTAGTGATGACAAACCTAAAAGTGTCCACTGACGGGAAA
>NW_006282272.1:137356-137836 GCF_000327345.1 Myotis davidii
GAAAGCCCTGAATTCAGAATCTTGCTTCCTTTGATGCACTTTCTCCTTTTTCACTCTATGTCTAGACCTTTATTTCTGCTAAGAGTCTTGCTGAGCTAGTATTTGAGAGTTGCCAAGCAAGCAAATAAAGTCAGCTTTGTTTCAAACTGCCATTTAGTAGTCTATCTCATGCTTTGTAATGGGATGTATTATCTAAAGCTCTCACTTAATATCTATAGCTCTCACTACTTTAGGGAAACATCTGTCGTGGCAGCCCCTCCAACACCAGTAAGGACCACAGTGACAATTTCACTGGAAAAGCATGCCGTTGGCCCCCACTTGTTCCAGGAAATGGAACCCACATACAACCCTCCACCCCAACACTGAACAATCCTTCTTCCTTTGAAATGTCCCCAGCTTAGTAGAATGCTTGCCTATTAGAACCTGGGCAATTAGAAAGCATTTTCCTACCTTCTGCTATAAGACGAACTCTCCTAACAG
>NW_006282272.1:138157-141037 GCF_000327345.1 Myotis davidii
CGCCGTGGCAGTGGCGGGAGCCTCTCCCACGCCCACAGCAGTGTTAAGGGTGTCCAACTGCCAGCTTAGGCCCATCCCCATCCCCTGAGGGCTCCCGGACTGCAAGAGAGCACAGGCTGAGCTGAGGGACCCCCCCACCCTCACCACCAGTGCACGAATCTCATGCACCAGGCCTCTAGTGTTCAAATCAATAAGATGATACAATTGAGAAGTAAAAACCCAGTGGTTTTAAAGAATACAAAACAAATCCCATTAAAGGAAACCAAAAGATAAACTTTTAACAGTTGTTATGAAACAAAGATGGAGAAAAGATGAGGCAAAATTTCAAAACTTAGGACTGTGAGGTTTCAATCACCTCTCAAAGCTATTCATATTAGAGAGGCATTTTAGTTCATCGTGGACAATTCTACAAAGACTTCCCTCTGGACTCATCTAAAATGTCAACAAAGTCATTTAATCCCTGTTTCCCTTTCCGGTTGCAGAGAATGACCTTGAGTAGCACACCCTCAGGCTCTTCTCTCTGCCCCACCCCCAAACCATGTCCCTGAAACTATGGGAATTCCATCTCAAAGAAAGCCTGGGAAAATTGCTTTCTTCTGTAATAAGTAACTAGCAAAAATTGAGTGCTAGCCTGTGCTTGGGTTCAACTGCATCCCCTAAAACAGTGGTTGGCAAACTGCGGCTCGCGAGCCACGTGCGGCTCTTTGGCCCCTTGAGTGTGGCTCTTCCACAAATACCACATGCAGGTGTGCATGTACAGTGCGATTGAAACTTCGTGATGTCCAAGTCCTAACAACCCTCAGCACCTGTGAACATGACCTTATTTGAAATTAAGGTCTTTGCAGATGTAATCAAGTGAAGGTGAAATCACATGGGATTAGAGCAGGTTCCAAATCCAAGGAAAGGAGAGAGCATTTTGGAGAGGCAAAGACAGACAGGGAAGACGGTCATGTGATTATGAAGGCGGCCACTAGAGTGATGCAGCTGCAAGCCAAAGGGCATCAAGAAGGAACAACCAATGGAAGCCAAGAAAAAAGCAGAAACATGGAGAATGACCCTGTAGACCAGTGGTTCTCAACCTTCCTAAGGCCGCGACCCTTTACTACAGTTCCTCATGTTGTGGCACAGTCACATGACCAGCCTCAGCCAACCAGAGATCCCTCCTAGAACTGAACCAGGAAATTGGAGACTCTGGTAGAGTGGAGCCTACCATATGGTGGGAGCAGTGACAGCACTATCCAGTGCCCCTGGCAGTGATGCCAACAGAGATATAGCGGGGTTCATGATCTAAAAAATGCCCAGGGTGCACTCTTATGAAAATGAAGAAAATATCTATTTCACAGGGTTTGGGGGGGGCAAATTAAATGTTAAAAAAAATGATCACAGGATCTGGGACAAAATAGATGCCTAATAAATGTGTCTTGAGTTTTGGAGGCCTTCCCCAGTTTCTCAAAAAAGGCTTAGAGTTTCGGTGTTGGCTCCATCTAAACATAGAATTCCCAAGCACTATTATTCCCAGCTCCCATTGATTTTTTACAGAGAGGAAGGGAGAGGAATAGAGAGCCAGAAACATCGATGAGAGAGAAACACTGATCAGCTGCCTCCTGCACACCCCCTACTGGGGATGTGCCCACAACAAGGTACATGCCCTTGACCGGAATCGAACCTGGGACCCTTCAGTCCCCAGGTCGACGCTCTATTCACTGAGCCAAAACGGTTAGGGCTCACTTTATGTATTTCTTTTTGCTCTTTCCTGTAAGTTCAAAGTACACTTAGCTCAGATATGCAGAAGAATTCAGTTCATTATCTCTGGTATTTGTACATTTTGTCTTGATCTCTGATTAAAAAGTAACTGCTTTATCTGGTGCTTCCTGAAAGGCAAGATCGGTAGGGTTTGGAAGTAGCTTCTTGCCTCTAGTTTAAGATCTAGGTAAAGGAGATAAAACTCACAGTCAGAGAAATCATCTCTGCAGCCACAATGAAACAGACAGCTAAGTGCTAGATGGGATCTATTTCAGCAAATTTATCACACAAAAAGAATTCTGTGACAATGCTCTGTGCATACGGGCATTCAGTAGAGTCCCCACCCGCTACCACTCACTGCTCGCTGTCCCGCCCACCACCACTCATGGGCAGGGGAGGGAGGGACCAAGAGGTGGACAATGCACCTCATGGCGACTGGTTGCACGGTCATTCTGGTCGTTACGCTTATGGTCCCTGGCCTTTTATTATATAGGATACTATCATTCTCCCAATCACACAGGCTCCAGTAATTGATGTTATTTCTATTCCTTTCTCCTCCTTCTCCTGTAATTCATACTTTGCATGGATATTCATACCCATCCCCTTCTTTCCACTCCCACTGCCACCACCCTAGTTGAGGCCCAAATGTGTTTTTTTTTTTTTTATCTCGCAATGGTAAGAATAGATACCCAGTTAGTCTTGATCATTTCTACCTTTTTTCCTGACTACGAATGATTGCACATTGCCTATTTAATCCATTGCTTGCTTATTCAAACACTTATTGCAAACCTAATTGTGCATAACACTATTCTAGGTGTTCTCTAAGTTTATAATTTTAAAAGGCAGCCCTTCATTAGAGGGAAAAAATTGTCTTTAAGTTAATTTTGTATTTAACTACTTTAAGAGAAGTCTACATACACACATATAACAGAACATTATAAAAACACTATCTGTAAATACCACATGATCTCACTCATTTGTGGATTATAGAGAACAACATAGACTGATGAACAGGGACAGACCCAAAGACAGAGAAACAGCGATCGGGCTATCAATCCCCAGAGGGAAGGTAGGGGAGGGCGGGGGTAAGGGGAACAGATCAACCGAAGGACTTGTATGCATGCATATAAGCCAAAC
>NW_006282272.1:141678-153747 GCF_000327345.1 Myotis davidii
GACACATTTGTAATACCTTAAGTAATAAAAAATAAATAAATAAAATAAAAAACAACACTATCTGTGTTCAGAGAACAGGATAAATGCATTTGGTGTAAATTTTAGAAAACGAACTTTAAAAACTCCATTTCTAAGAACTGGATTTTATGCTCCCTCAATTCACAAGTTGAAATTCTAACCCCCAAGGAAATAGGGACTTTGAGAGGTGACTAGGTCATGAGGGTGAAGCCCTCATGAGTGAGATTAGTGCCCTCATTTTAGAGATTCATTTCTTTAAAACACAAATAAACACACACACACACACACACACACACACACACACACACACTTTCATAGGTTAAATTCCAATGTGTTGGCCATAACTTCTGGGGAAATTACATGGCCTGCAGCTCCACAGAAGAGCTAAGCCAAAGGGGTGATGTACAAATACCACTTATTGGTCTAGTGAGTTGGGCAAGAGCAGGCAGAGGGCCCCAGGCTGGTCAGTGTACTCAAGACCCCCAGCCTTCAAGCCAAAATTCCCCCAGAGAATCAGTGCCTCTTTCTAGAAAGGGACGGAAGAGCCCTGAGTGCCCGACAGCGTCGTGGGAAGCAGAAGTCAAAAAGAGGGCAAGAGCAGGTCAGAGCCGCGTCAAAGCGGGGCCTTGTGTGAAGCAAAGGTTACGCACAGAGAGGAGAGGACTGAGAGAGAAAGAGAGGCTTGTTCCTAGAATCTGATGTCTTTCTGCTATTTCTGGTCCATGGCTATCCAAGCAATAAATTCCCCCTCTCCTGAAGGAAGGAACGAAGAAGTGAGTTTAAAAGTCAAGCTGGCACAACATTTAAACAAGCTTCCAGAAAAAGCTCCCATAAGCTTAAATCATCAATACTGACATTGCTCTAAATTATTTCTCAATTTGCATTAATGCATAAAAATATATTTTTACTTACTTGTTATATATATATATGAGAAAGTTTTATGATCTATTAACTGAAATCATTTTATTTTTGAGTTTTCACTTAACATTATTTTGTACACATATTTCCAAGTAGCATCATTGTCTCCACCTATAGATCATGTTCATGTGTGCATATGTCTAGTTTGAAATGTTTGGCTATTTTCTATGATTAATTGTTATGAATAAACAGTGCTATAAATATCTTTTCTCTTTTAAAATTTTCATTGGGCACAGCCAGTGTTGCTCAGTGGTTGAGCATCAATCCGGGAACCAAGAGGTCGCTGGTTAGATTCCTGGTCAGGGCACATGATCACTCAAGGACCCAGGCTACTTCCATCTTGGGTCTCCACCTCCTCCTGGGCCTCCACATTCATCCAACAAATAGGAAATGAGCATGGGAATCCTACATGGGAAGTGTTTGTGGACCAGCTCTAGAAGTGGCACCCTTTCTCCCATTCACCTGGCATTGCCTAGAGCTTGGGCCACCTCTCGCTGCAAAGGATCTTGGGAAATGCACTCTAGCTGTGAGCTAAAGAAGAGGACATGGGTTTGATGATCAAGCCAGGCTCTCTACCTCAAAGATATACAATATAGTGGGGCCTTGACTTACGAGTTTCATTCGTTCCGAGACCGAGCTCGTTAAGGAGCTCGCTAACTCAAATTACTCTATCAACTCAATGCAAAAAATTGACAGAGAGATTGCTGGTATCTCAAAAAACTCGTTAGTCGGGACACTCGTAAGTCAAGGCCCCACTGTAATTTCGTTCTTCCAAACATTAATCACATCATGTAGATTTTAACCTAATTAACCTCAGTAGCCAAGAAAGACAACTATAACGAAGTGAGTTCTTCATTCCCAAGTGCCATGCTAACATATTTCCAAATGAATCAGAACTTCAGTATTTCAGTTCAGTGCAAGAAAAAGTTCTTCAGCAGTCGTCACCCAGGATCTATGATAAGCAAAAGGGGTAGAAAGTCCACTAGACTTAGTCTTCCCCTGGAGGATCTTACCCTCCAGTAGGGACACTCACAGACTAATGGAACTTTCCAGGTGGCTTTCATACCTTAAAACTGCATGCAATCAATGCAGACAAAAATGCCTTATAAAGTAAAAGAAGCACAGTTCAAAACTAGAAATCCTCTTTAAAATTCTATATCAATAGTACATGAAAATGGGCGTATTATTCAAAGACACATTGATGGATAGATGGATGTATGTTCTGATGTAATCTCACAGAAAATTATTTTAATTGCTGTCATAAAGCACAGGACACAAGATGCAGAAGAGGATGGCTTACCTAAGGGGAAAAAGGGGGAAAGCCACATATTAAAATAACTAAATTCTTAGCTTCCAGAACAGGCCGTTCCCCAGACGGGCACAGGATGTGTTTGTTTTCAGGTCAATTATTTGAAACTCAGAGTACATTTTTCCTTAGAAGCTAGTCAGAAAGGGTTGTTTAGATTCCCGAGCAGAAGCAGAGCTGTCTATCTCACTCATAATGCGTCTGGAGGATGGCACTGCAGTGCGACTCCTGTTTCACCTGTCACTGGGCACCCTCCTATCTCCATAAGAAAATGCACCTCGTCTTCAACTCAGAAAACTGCTCCCACCATCCCAGCCAGGGGACGAGGAGGTGAAGAGGGGAAGACCTTGTAGGCCAGTGATGGCTGAAGCAGCGACAGATTCCTTAAGATACCGGACATCAGCATGGGAGACAGAGGTGACGTTGCCAGCATAGAGGAAGTTGCAAGAGATAGAAGTTTCTGGGCTTCTGTAGCCAGTATCATCCACAGCTTCAGTTTCTTTTGAAAACCCAGTTCACATTCTTACAGAACAAAAACCAGCTCTTCACTTCACCCAGTCCCCGCCCTCCCTATAATCTTACACTCACTCACTGCACTTCTCTACGTTTCCTGTCAAGCATGGGCAGTAGAATTAAATGCTATAGAGAGCTCAAGTAAGATGAGAACTGGAAAGTCCTAAATTTAAGGAAATGGCCCTGGCCGGTTTGGCTCAGTGGATAGAGCATTGGCCTGTGGACTGAAGGGTCCCAGGTTCAATTACAATCAAAGGCACATACCTTGGTTGCAGGCTTGATCCCCAGCTCTGGTCAAAGTGCGTGCAGGAGGCAACCAATAGATGTGTCTCTCTCACATCGATGTTTCTTTCTCTCTGTCTCTCCCTCTCCCTTCCACTCTCTCTAAAAATCAACGCAAAAATACCTTGGGTGAGGATTAACAACAACAACAACAAACACACAAAACAAAACAAAAAAAGGAAATGGGGTATAAAATTGAAGGACTTCATGCCTAACGTGTATCTATTTTCTCTGTAGAGTTGTATGTTCATTTCATATGTTGAAGGAAGAGAAGAGCTGGGTAGATGGATTAGCATGGGTAGTGTATGGCAGCTATCACCCATGATACCGTCCCCAAGGTCATAGCACTTTCTTCTGCAGAGATTAATGGCTTGGGTTTCAAAGTGGAAAACCCAGAAACATCACAATAGATTTTCAATAGAAGGTACTTCTTGGAAAATCATTTCCCAAAATGTCCAAATTGTAGAGAAAGCGACAACGATATCTGAAAAGAAAAAAGTATATACAAAGTTTTTCTTCACAAGCCACTTTGTCTGTATGGGTCATCTTTCAATTCCGTTTCCTTTATCAGATTCTTAATCTTCCCAGGCAACTTAAACCAGTATCTCACAGAATATGACAGACCCATAGAAGTAAAAGGAAGTTGTATTTGTTTAATGAATTATTATATCAGAAAGACATAGTCTAAAAGAGTCTGAGTGAAAAATGATTTATTGGGGACTGTTTACATCTTTTGGTAGTTTCATGTGACTAACATTTTTTGAGGAAAAACTGCTGAGCAAAAATGATCAAAGGTTTCCTTTGGGATTTTTCCAGAAAAAAAATGTGACACAGAATTATTATGACTAAAGACCTTGAAGAAAGGGTGGACTACTCAAGAACTCTAGATAAAAATTATGATCAGATCAAATGGCTCACTTGAAAAACAATTAGTTCTGATTTGTAAATGATCAATTTTAAATATTTTCCTTTATATATTTATATATTTTATACATGGAAAAGAATAAATAAAACATGAAGGTAAATTAAAAGGCATCTATAATAATAAAAGCATAATATGCTAATTAGACCAGATGTCCTTCCAGACATCCTTCCAGATGACCTTCCAGAAGAAGTCACAGTGGCAGGGGCTGAGGCAGAGGCAGCTGCCACAACAGGTGGGTGCCAAGGCAGCTGCTGTGGCGGTGCGGGCCAAGCCCCTTGCATGAATTTCATGCATCGGGCCTCTAGTACGAATATAATAAAAGTCAATGAAGTCACTACTGAAAATGTTAACATTGTAAATAATTTGCATCTTATGTATTCACTAACCCAATGGTCGGCAAACTGCGGCTCACAAGCCACATGCGGCTCTTTGGCCCCTTGAGTGTGGCTCTTCCACTTTTCCACAAAATACCGGCTCTTCCACAAAATCCCTACTTCTGCGCATGGGCCATGAACTTTTAATCGCACTGTACGTGCGCGCCAGCACGTGGTATTTTGTGGAAGAGCCACACTCAAGGGGCCAAAGAGCCGCATGTAGCTCTCAAGCCGCGGTTTGCTGACCATGGCACTAACCAATCCTCCTATCTCCCTACCAGAAGTACTTATTGTCCTAAATTTTGTGTTCATCATTCTATTCCTTTTTTATAGTTTCATCAATTATATGTGTACTTAAACATTTTCAGTACTAAAAATCTGTGCATATCCCCATATAAACTTTTAGAACTTGATTTTTTTCGGTTAAGATTATGCTTCTAAGAATAATGATGTTGTTTGGATATATAGTTCATTCATTTTCACTGATGTATGACATTTCCTTTTATATACATACTAGAGGCCCAATGCACAAAATTCATGCAAGGGTCTCGGCCCTCGCAGCTGCTGCGGCTGCCTCAGCCCTCACAGCCCTGGCTTCGTCCAGAAGGTTGTCCAGAAGGACGGCCGGAAGGATGCCTGGAAGATCGTTCGGCTGTCCAGTCTAATTAGCATATTATGCTTTTATTATTATAGATTAAGTTCAGAATTTCCAAGCAAATTTGAGAAATGATTTATTGAGTCCACGATCACTGTTCAAACACAGCTTCATTTCCTGGCACATGAAACGGAGACCACATTGCTTCCCCTGCCTTAGGTACCCATTTTCATATCTGTATTACTACCAAAATAAAACCATTTATTTTGCAAAAGGTTTATCAGAGAACTAATTATAACATCAAGTGGGGTGGTGTTCAGAACAGTCTGAATGACAAAGAATGAGAAAAAATAATCCAATAATTATTTAAAGTAGTGGGTGTTAGCTTCCACTCTGATCTGATGAGGGTGGTAGCTGGGAAAAGCTTCAAAGTAACAATACACAGCCAGCCATTGAAGATATTTTATTCTTCTGTTCATAGTTTATTTCATTACAAAAGTCCAGGAGATTTAGTCTGTTTTTCAATTACCATGGCCACTGACTAGCGGGTATTGTGCGCGGTTGGTTCACGTGTGCGCCAGGCCCCAGTGCTATTATGCTGGTCAACAAAAGGCAATTATTGAATTCTACAAAAGCTTTAGATGAAACTGCCATGACAATAGGCATAGGTAATCAACGGTGTAATCACGTTCTGCTGGAAATCTGTGCCCATAGAGTGGACAGGAACACACAGTGCGGTCTTACCAGATGTCCTTCCAGACATCCTTCCAGATGACCTTCCAGAAGAAGTCACCGTGGCAGGGGCTGAGGCAGAGGCAGCTGCCACAACAGGGGGGTGCCAAGGCAGCTGCTGTGGCGGTGCGGGCCAAGCCCCTTGCATGAATTTCATGCATCGGGCCTCTAGTACGAATATAATAAAAGTCAATGAAGTCACTACTGAAAATGTTAACATTGTAAATAATTTGCATCTTATGTATTCACTAACCCAATGGTCGGCAAACTGCGGCTCACAAGCCACATGCGGCTCTTTGGCCCCTTGAGTGTGGCTCTTCCACAGAATACCGACTTCTGTGCATGGGCCATGAAGTTTCAATTGCACCATATGTGTGCGCCAGCACGTGGTATTTTGTCCCCCGAGGGGTCCAAGATTGGGAGAGAGCACAGGCCAGGCCTAGGGACCCCACCAGTGCACCATCAGGCCAGGAAGAGACACTGCTGCGGCTGCCTCAGCCCTCACAGCCCTGGCTTCGTCCAGAAGGTTGTCCAGAAGGACGGCCGGAAGGATGCCTGGAAGATCGTTCGGCTGTCCAGTCTAATTAGCATATTATGCTTTTATTGTTATAGATAACACACTTTATTTCATTCTTCTATGAACAAACATTTGGATGTTGAGAGGGTTTTTTCATGTGTATATATAGCCTGAAGTACATAGGAAAGATTTTACTTAAGTTACTTACATAAAAGGAATTGTTAGCTTATAGGTTAAACAAATGCTTAACTTTACAATATAAGTGCAAAATTTTTTCGAGACGGGTTGCACCAATTTACAATCTACCAACAATATATGAGTTGCTCTCTAATCTTCTCCAGCACTAATATTGTCAGACTGCATTATTTTTACAAACATAAAGGATATAAATCATGTTTTCATATTAATTGACAAAATAACATGGGTGAATCTGAAAAACATCATGGTGAGAGAAGTCAAACAAAAGAGATTAAATGCTGCATGACTTCATTTACATGAAACTCTAGAAGAGTCAGATCTACAGTGACAGGAAACAGATCAGTGGTTGCCTGGAAACAGGGGAGGGGACTAACTACTAAAGGACATCAGGAAACTTTTTAGGGCTACGGAACTGTTTAATATCTCAGTTGTGGTGGATGTTACATGATGAACATAATTACAAGAATTCATCAGACTGTGCACTTACAATGACTGAATTCTATTGTGTGTAAAGTATACCTTGTGTTAGCGAGCCCAGGCTGCCAGAACGAAGTACCACAGATTGGGTGACTCAAACAACAAATGTATTTTCTCACAGTTCTGGAGACTAGAAGTGTGAGGTCATGCTACCATGAGGGTCATTTCTGGTGAAGTCTCTCTTCCTGACTGGTAGAGGACTGTCCCCTCATTGTCCTCACATGGCCTTTCCTGTGTGTGTGTGTGACCATGAGGAGAGAGAGACGGTGTCTTGGTATTTCTTCCTCATCTTTTAAGGACAGCAGTCTTATCAGATTGGGGCCCACTTTTATGACCTCATTTTACTTTAATTATTTCCTTAAAGACCATATCTCCAAATACAGTCACATTGGGGGTTAGAGTTATAACATGAGGAACACAATTCAGTCCATGACTTACCTCAATAAGCTATAGATAGATGATAGATAGATAGATAGATAGATAGATAGATAGATAGATAAATAGATAGATGATGATGATAGATAGATAGATGATAGAGATGATAGATAGATAGATAGATAGATAGATAATAGATAGAATATAGATAGATAGATGATAGATAGATAGATAGATAGATAGATAGATAGATAGATAGTTTTTTAAAATTACATTATATTTTAGTCACAATTGCTATTTCCCTGATTACAAAAGAGTAATTGGTGCCCTGCCCAGATCCCCTTGGCTGAGCCAGCGCATTTTCCCCGGATGCAGCTAGATTGGCTGCTGATGGTTCACAGCTTCACTCTTCTCCAAAGAACTACCTTTGGCCAATGGAAGCCATCTCCCCTGAAAAAAGCTCGGGGCAGCCCATAGCCAATGACTGGTTGACACTGAAATGCAAAGATCTAGTTCCTCCTGCTCCAGTGGGACAAAGGGGTGTGGCCATCCACATGCCAGAGTTGCCCCATGGGATGAGGCTGAAACCGCATCTACTGGGAGGTCCTAGTGCAAGCTTCCCAACACTGGGCAAGTCAGCAGATGCCTCGCATGCCTTCCCCTTCCGACTGGCTCCTATAATAAGCCCGTCATCAGTGTCTCCCCGGAAGGAGCTTGTGCACACATCCGGTGCCCCACCTTTGGTGGCAGCCACCCACCGGATGGCTCTAACACCAATGGGGCTTGTATTCATGAGTCTCACAGAACTTTAGCAAACAAAAATAAGAGTTTTTAATGGATGCATACAAGTTTCGAATTTTCACATCTCCCTGGTCAATTGAGTCTTTTATCATTTTGTGTTGATGCATTGGTTTATTGTGATTATTAATATAAATCAGTGGTTCTCAACCTTCCTAATGTCGCGACCCTTTAATACAGGTCCTCATGTCGTGGTGACCCCAATTTCATTGTTACAAATTGAACAGAATTAAAGCACAGTGATTAATCACAAAAACAATATGTAATTATATATGTGTTTTCCAATGGTCTTAGGCAACCCCTGTGAAAGGGTCGTTCGACCCTCAAAGGGGTCGCGACCCACAGGTTGAGCACCGCTGATATAAATGAACATGTTTCTATAGCTTATATTTTTATTTCTCTGTGACTTGCTTTTACTTCTCTTTCCTCCTTTAATACTTTTCAGGATTGATTGAGCCTATTCAGTTGATTTTCTATACCATTTTATCTGATGTAGAATTTATGTACTCGATGTTTTATTCTTTTAGTAGTTGCCCTTGAATTTTTAAGCATTACTGTTCAACTTGCAAAATGTAATGATAAATAATATCTTGATCTACCTCCTGAACGCTTTAACATTGATTACCCCTTTTCTGACTTACATGCTGTAATGCACACATTTAATGATGTTATAATTATTGTTTTATGACGCAATATTTGTTTGGATTCACATACATATATGTGAGTTTATTTGTTCACCATTCCTTCTTGCATCTTCTACTAAATTATGGGATAATTTTCCTAATTGACAAAGAATATCATTTAGAATTTCTTTTAGTGTCATTATCTGGGAATTGAACTTTCTTGGGTTTTGTTCGCTTGAAAGGTCTTTATTTTACTCTCAATTTTGAAAGGTTTTCTTCTGCTAACAGATTTCTAAGTTGACAATTATTTTCTATGAACACTTTAAAGCGACTGCTCCACTGCTTTTGTTTTGTTGCTGTTGAAAGTCACCATTGCTCTTGCCCGGCCAATGTGGCTCAGTGGTTGAGCGTCAGCCTATGAACCAGGAGGTCACAGTTTGATTCCTGGTCAGGGCACGTGCCTGGGTTGGGGGCTCCATCCCCAGTAGGGGGCATGCAGGAGGCAGCCGATCAACGATTCTCATCATTGATGTTTCTCTCTCCCTCTCCCTCTCCCTTCCGCTCTGAAATCAATAAAAATACATTTTTTAAAAAGAAAGTCACCATCATTCTAATTGTATTGTATTTTATCCTATTTGGATTATGTTGTGCTTCCTGGGTTTATGATTTTATATTTTTCATAAAGTCTAGAAAATTCACATTCATTATCCCTTCAGTTTTATCTTTTCTCCATTTTTTCTATCCTTTCCTTCTGAAACTCAGATTAAATGCATATTAGACCACTTTCTCATTCTATTCCTTATTTCTCTTTACTCTGTTGCCATCTCCTTAGCTTCCTAAACCACATTTACTAATTGTGTCTTGAGATTTTTCTAATATGTTAGTTAATCTGTCACTGAGTTTTTTATGTAAACAATTATATTTTTCATTTCCAGGATTTAAATTTTTAAAAATTCTGTCTAGTCATTCCTGATGGTATCTTATTGTATGCTTGGATGTATTGTTTTGCCTGTTATTTCCTTAAACATTTCTTACCCAACTGTTCTATGCTCAAGGTTTGATTATTTTAATATCTGTATCCTTGAAGCATCCAAATCTATTGTTCGTTTTTTCTACTGATTTTCACTCACTGTGAATTGCCTTACCATGGGTTTCATAATCTTTGATTGTCAGCTCATTGTTTCAATGTAATCAGTGGGAGTTTCATTGGCAAAACTTGGGGAAGCTTTTCCCTAGGCCTTTTCAAATGATCGGAACTCCGACCGTTCGATAAATGCAAAACTGAAAACATTATGAGATGAAAGAATTATGTCCAGAACCAAGCCATCGTGAGAGGATCCAGCAAAACTGCTCTCATAGAAAGCAGTCTTAGCATTCCATAAACATTACTGTACCGAGAAAGCAAGAACCGATGTAGATTAAAATAGCAGAACCTCTAGAGAAGTGGTTCTCAACCTTGGCTGCACATTAGAATCACCTGGGAATCTTTTTAAAATCCTGATTTCTGGGCCTCATGGTACTGGGATATTGGACCTTAGTACCTCTCACTGCAGCCTACTTCTCTGGTCCCAGTCCCTTCCACTTCAGCTCCAGTTCATGCTACATTGGGAGTGCTCTCTGAACATATCCCATTCCTCTGGCAATACAAGCAATGTCTCAAAAAGTATGTTCTGTGCAGAATATAGTTGTTCTAAGGTAGCAGGTTTCTTAAAGCTCTTATTTAGCTATAACACCAGAAGTAGAAATCCAAGTGATTAACCTTTTAAGTAGCCCTATTTAATTCTAATCAACAAATTCAGTTCATCTAATAATTATTGAATGTATACCATGTGCCAACAATTTTCTAGGCATTGGAGGTATAAAATAAGACTATTTGTAGGTAAATTACTTTATTAGCACCCCTCACTCAAAAAACATTATTTTTCTTATTTATTTTCATACTAGAGGCCCAATGCAAGAAATTCGTGCACGGGTGGGGTCCCTAGGCCTGGCTGGTGATCAGGGCCAATCAGGTTCCCCACCTCCCCACCTCCTCCTTCCCTTGCTCCCTCAACGCCCCCTGGTGGTCAGCGCAGTCGAACTCCAGAGGGACACTTTGCATATTAGACTTTTATATAGAGAGATATCTTAAATGTATTAACCTATTTGAAAACTATTATTAACAAGTGAAAATTATGTATAAAGTCAAACTCTGTCTTTGCTAAGCTGATTCCTCATTTCATGAGTTCCTGTTCATGGTACTTTTATTCTTTCCTTGACAGAGAATAAAAATTTCAAGAGAGCTTTGACTCCTTCCTCTCCTTCCCTTCATACATCAAAGTAATCCCTGAAAACTTCCCATGAACCCTCCTCTACCAATATCTCTTCTATCTGCCCCTTCTTTTCCAGTCCCATAAACTCTTACAATTTCCTTAGACACGGCCCCAGTTATGTCCCTCACATTCACAAAATTCTTCAATGGGTCCCCATTACCGACCTCAGTATTTCTCAAATTATAGGCATGTATATCTCTAGAAAGGGAAAAAATGCTAAGTGATTTTTATCAGCATTTTACTTCTAGAAAATATAAAAGTATCCTAACTCTCTGTGTTTATGTCTTACATAACCATAAACTGAAATAACTTTACAAATTTAATAAAAACAGAACTCCAAACCAATTAAAGTCAAATTAACAACATTAATTTAATGTGACATGATAATAGGCTCACACTGAATTATCATCTTAAACATAAGCGTGGCGCTGAATGCTACTGCACAGGCTGGTTTGTTTGCTGTTGTTGCCACTGTTCCTTGGCACAGCCACATTCCCATGCACCTACTCCCATGCACCTACATGACTAATCCGCCCACTTCTCTGCGCTCAGCCCTGGTGACGTCATTTGGCTTCAACTAGGGCAGAGGCATCGGGATCCTTTACTTTCTCCAACTGCACCTGATTGCCCTGGGGGTGTTAATCATGCAACCCGGTGGGACTCTTTGATGCTACCTAATCCCTGAAGCCAACACAAATTGACGTTTAGGGCTATTCTCAGTTTAAAGGTACATGTCCAGGTCGCCCAAAAGACACTGAATTTTTTTAGATGATCATCTAAATAAAAACAGGAAACCTGTTCCATTCTCATAGGCCCCATTGGGCCAGTGAAACGCATCGCTGCTGACCAAAAGCTTGAGATGACCTGGCGTGGCTTTCCATCTTCTCCTTCCCTTCGGCCCCGCCCGTCAGAAATGGGCCCGATGGATGCTGGAGTGACAGCTGGGGCTGTGGAGTGAAGCAGAGCTATAGCTGCCCCAGAATGTGGGCGTCATGTGAATGAAAAAGAACCCTTTGTTGTAAAAAATAGTCTAAAATAAAAGTCAGGACCCTTGTAAAATTTCTGTTGATCTCATTTTAAGAAATGCAGAGGGGGAGGAGGGAGGG
>NW_006282272.1:153769-175673 GCF_000327345.1 Myotis davidii
AAAGCCTTGGATGATCTGCTCCAACTGACATTTCCCAGATGCCAATGCTCCCTCTTCACTCCCCTGAACAAGTCCTATACAGCGGGGCCTTGACTTACGAGTTTAATTCGTTCCGAGCTCGTTAAGGAGCTCGTTAACTCAAATTACTCTGTCAACTCAATGCAAAAAATTGGCCGAGAGACAGCTGGTATCTCAAAAAACTCTTAGTCGGGACACTCGTAAGTCAAGGTCCCACTCTATGTTCTCACTATTGAGCTTTTGCTCTTGGAATTATTTCTGCCTACACATTCCCTGCCTCCCTCCTTCCCTTTGCTCCCTATATATGCCCAAGAAGCCTTCTTCAGTCACTCCGGTGGATGCACTTCATGCCTCTGCAATGACACATATTACATCTCTCCTTCTTTTTTTGTATTTTAGAAAGATTTTATTGAATCTTTATTGTTGAAAGTATTGCATATGTCCTCCTTTTCCCCCATTGACCTCCATCTAGCCCGCCCCTCCCCGCCCCAGGCCTTCTACTTTTCCTTTTCCTCTATGTAGCTTCTATTCCAGCGGTTCTCAACCTGTGGGTCGCGACCCCTTTGAGAGTCGAACAACCCTTTCACAGGGGTCACCTAAGACCATCGGAAAACACATATATAATTACATATTGTTTTTGTGATTAGTCACTGTGCTTTCATTATGTTCCATATGTAACAATGGAATTGGGGGTCACCACGACATGAGGAACTGTGTTAAAGGGTCGTGGCATGAGGAAGGTTGAGAACCGCTGGAATCTATTTCTTCTCAGATTCTCTTTCTGACGGTGGCAACGAGCCTCTTCCAACCTTTTATCCTTGCCCGTGCCTCATACGATGTGTTGTTTATATTAAATCCTTAATAACAGTTGTCAGATAAATGAGTGTATTGCATCTTTATTAATAGAAGTTGGACAGGAAGATGGGTGAAGATGACCGTCCGGATCCTACCCGCGCTGAGGCGCTGCCGCACGGTGGGAACACATTAGCTCCGGAAAACCCCGCAAAGGCAGAACGAATGTCGCTGGTACTTAGTGACAATTCCCTGCCACATGAGGCCGGAGGAGAATTATGATAAAAGCTCATTCTTATGAACGAGTGAGTGAGCCCTCTCTGCCTCTAAAAGAAAAATCATTTAGAAATGAATATTGCTGGGAACGTTTTATAAAGCATAAACATTTTCAAAACTAGAAATATTGCCCTGGCCGGTTTGGGTCAGTGGATGGAGCGTCGGCCTGCGGACTGAAGGGTCCCAGGTTCGATTCCAGTCAAGGGCATGTACCTGGGTTGCGGGCACATCCCCTGTAGGAGGTGTGCAGGAGGCAGCAGATCGATGTTTCTCTCTCATCGATGTTTCTGACTCTCTATCCCGCTCCCTTCCTCTCTATGGAGAGTCAATAAAATATAAATTTTTTAAAAAACTAGAAATATTTGTTATTCTGTATCCGTTTCAGATGTACAGCTTAGTGGGCTGTATCGTGGGCAAACACCTTCTTCCATTCAGTGCAGCGGTTCTCAACCTGTGGGTCGCGACCCCTTTGGCGGTCGAACGACCCTCTCACAGGGGTCGCCTAAGACCATCCTGCAGATCAGATATTTACATTACGATTCATAACAGTAGCAACATGACAGCGATGAAGGAGCAACGAAAATAATTTTATGGTTGGGTCACAACATGAGGAACTGTATGTAAAGGGCCAGAAGGTTGAGAACCACTGATTCAGTGGGTTGTCTTTTTGTTTTGTTCATTATTTCCTTTGCTGTGCAAAAGCTTCTTAGTTTGATGTAGTCCCCCTTGTTCAGTTTAGTTTTGTTTTGTTTTCCTTGTCCGAGGAGATATGTCAGGGGGGAATCTATTGCTAAGGGAAATGGCAGAGATTTTACTGTTTCCTTGTAAGAGATTTATGGGTTTGAGTCTTACATTTGAGAACACTGTTACACTGAGGAAGCCATCGCATGCTTCCCAGATGGACATAGATAGAGGTTGAGAAGTGATGAAAGACAAAGCTTGGCCACGAGGAAAATGAAGGGAAAATGGACTGTAGGTGACAGTAAAATGATTTTAAAATGACATTCTATCATAGTTTGCCAATATGTGACACACAGTTCAAGCACGAAAGAATTTTTAAGTAATTAAAATTATTTCACTACTAATTAACAATAGTTTAAAACCCATGAGGCCCTCTGACTTAAGCATTTCTATTCATACTATCTCTGCCAAATATTAAGAAAAAGAGAACAAAAATAGGAGAGGAGAAGCTATTTCCAATGAAACCGCCAGTTTTTACTTATTTAGGGCAATAGCTGAACTCAGATGACTTCATTTGGTTAATAGCTTTTAATATATAAAATGACTAGAAACATGCATTATGAATGCAGTGAAACAGTTTCTTCTATTAAAAACAAAGTAGAACTATCCTGACGCTTATATTTATCTAAACAAAGACCAATACTAGTTAGAAAAACACATCTGTCGGAATCAAGTCAGAAAATTGCTAAGCACACACTTAACTAAGCATGCCTCCAGAGCAGACCCACCCAGACACGTGGCTTGCCGTCCAGATGGGATGATGATATTTTCCAGCCCCTCCTGGCATTTCTTTAAATGTTTGGCCATCCAGACACAAACTTCATCCAGCAAATGGGAACGACCCTTCCAAAAATAAGTGATTGAAGACATCTTTTTCCCTGTACAAGTAACAACTGAATTCTTCAGGCATTAAATCATACTGTGCTAACGCTGTTTCTGCTCTCGAATTTGAAGACCTGTGGCAACTGCACAAACACCGATAGGGCTGCTCTCCCGCACAAGCCCCCTGCTCAATGCGGCCAGCACAGAGGTGGGCAAGCTACGGCCTTCCCTTCCAGGCCAAGGGTCTTGGTAAAAGAAATAGAATTTCATGACGAATAACTAGAATGCAGTAGCAGGAAATTGCACAAGAGAAGAGGAACATTCTTGAAGTAAGGATTTCAAACGAATGCTGTGATGGTTAACAGGGATGAGTGGTGTCATTTGTAGCTAGGAAACGGCAGGAAGAATTTCGGATGGAATTAGCGTCTCACGGAGAATGTGAAGGTTGGTTAGGATTTAAAGCAGCAGCAGCATGAGGGACAAAGGAACAAAGACAGGGAAAACAGTGCGAATGTGAGACACATGACCTTTCGCAGTGCTGTTTACAACACGCGGCTTGCCACTGTTAGCACTCAATCCGTGTGCCCTTGGAGCTAACTCTTCTCTCAGACAGAGGCCTGGGAGTTGGCTGATGAATTTCTCAGCTTCCTCGCCTCTCAAAGAAACTCTCTCCCCTAGAAGTCTCTAGTAAACCAGATCCCAACTACCCACACCAACACTCTCTGTATTGTCTTTTCTCTTCCTTGTCTCACTTCCCTCTGTCCCTAGAAAGACAAATGAGGCATGGACTCACTTACGGAATCCAAAATGGTCAAACTGAGGGAAGCAGAGAATAGAATCATGGTTGCCAGGGGCTGGTGGGAAGGGACAATGGGAAGATGTTGGACAAAGGGTATCAAGTTTCAGTTATACAAGATAAATATCAGTTCCAAAGTACAGCGCTGTGAACATAGTTAACAATGCTGTATTGGATACTTGAAATTTGCTAAGAGGATAGATCTTCAGCATTCTCACCACAAAAAAAAAGGTAAATATATGAGGTGATGGATACACTAACTGGCTTCATTGTGATGATTATTTGATGATATATACATAAATCAAAACATAAAGTCATGCCCGGCCAGTGTGGCTCAGTGGTTGAGCATCAACCTATGAACCAGGAGGTCACAGCTCGATTCCTGGTCAGGGCACATGCCCAATTGTAGGCTCAATCCCCAGTGTGGGGTGTGCAGGAGGCAGCTGATCTATGATTCTCTTTCATCATTGAGGTTTTTCTCTCTCCGTCTCTCTTACTCTCTGAAATCAATAAAAATACATTTTAAAAAATTAAGGCAAAAGCCTTAAATATATACAATTTTATATTTGTCAATTAGACTTCAATAAAGATAGGAAAAGTATAATAAAATGATATTATGAACAATCTTTTTTGTAAAGTAATTTGGCAATATTTGCTAAAAGTATAATTACATATACATTTCAACTCAGAAATCCTATCTCTTGGACTCTAGCACATAGCAATGAAAACACCAATATAATAAACAAATCTCCAGTATGTGAGGAATATATAGAGAAACTAGAGACCCGGTGCACAAAATTCACGCATGGGTAGGGTCCCTAGGCCTGGCCTGCGATCAGGGCTGATCAGGTTCCCCGCCTCCAGGCCTCCCTGCCTCCTCCTTCCCTGACCCCCTCAAAACCCCCCACCACCGCTGGTCATCCACCATATTCCATGCCACCCCCTGGTGGTCAGCGCACGCAATAGCAAGTGATCGAACTCCCGGTCACCGGGTCCAACTCCCGAGGGGACAATTTGCATATTAGCCTTTTATTATATAGGATATTTGCTTCAGCAATATTTGTAATGCAAAAAAAGGAAGCAAAATGTATGTCAATCAATTGCGGAATAGAACATTAGGCAGCCATAGAAAAGAATGATGCAAATACAGTGAGAAAAGGAAGATCCAAAGACGTGCATTATAAGATCCTGCTTTTATTAACTGTGTGTGTGTGTACGTGTGCACATGCACACGTAGATGTGTGTAAAATTATACAATGATGGAGAAAGGACTGTAAGAATAAACACCAAGTTTTTTACATTAGTTACTGAGAGTGTCAGTGAGAGGTGGGGGGTGTCAATAAAAAAATTAAACAAAAATCATTTTCCAAAAGTTTTCCATGATTTAAAGAAGTCACCATGCATGACATTATCTCATGTAAGTGAAAATACAGCTGTGAATATGCATGCATAACATGAAATGCTAGCCTCCCAAAACATTAAAGGTGAGGTTCTGGGGTGATGAGAATTTAGAAGATGTTTACTTTCTTTAGCACATCCTCCCAAAATTTTTTGAATTTTTCCCAAAGCAAAAATCAAAACAATAAAGCTATTTTCTTTTTTTTAATATATTTTATTGATTTTTTACAGAGAGGAAGGAAGAGAGATAGAGAGTTAGAAACATCGACGAGAGAGAAACATCGATCAGCTGCCTCCCGCACATCTCCCACTGGGGATGTGCCCGCAATCCAGGCACATGCCCTTGACCGGAATCGAACCTGGGACCCTTCAGTCCGCAGGCCGACACTCTATCCACTGAGCCAAACCGGTTTCGGCAATAAAGCTATTTTCATTGTTAAACACAATAAATAAAAATAAAGGCAGAAAGTTGAAGAGAGATGATTGATAAAGAAGCCAAAGTAGGCCCTAGCTCAGGGATGGGCAAACTTTTTGACTCGAGGGCCACAATGGGTTCTTACACTGGACCAGAGGGCCGGAACAAAAGCATGGATGGAGTGTGTGTGTGAACTAATGTAAATTCAAAGTAAACATCATTACATAAAAGGGTACCGTCTTTTTTTTTTTTTTAGTTTTATTCATTTCAAACAGGCCAGATCCGGCCCGCGGGCCGTAGTTTGCCCACGGCTGCCCTAGCTGGTGTGGCTCAGTGGATAGAGTGTCAGCCTTCAGACTGAAGGGTCCTAGGTTCAATTCCATCAAGGACACATGCCTGGGTTGCAGGCTCGATCCCCAGTGTGGGGTGTGCAGGAGACAGCCGATCAGTGATACTTTCTCACCATTGTTGTTTCTCTCTCTCTCTCCTTCTCCCTTCCTCTCTGAAATCAATAAAAATATATTTTAAAAAAATAAAAGAAGCCAAAGCAGAATTAGACATTGAGCCATGGAGCATCCCAGAAATATTGGAGGAAGATGATCCCTGTCTTCTTTGGTTGGATCCTGTCACCATGGCGCCAGAGTCCGGAGGATCCCAGATAATCTCCTCTATTGTTCCTAAATCGCCCTCACCTATATGTGAACCAGAGATGACTGACTCTCTTCACATGGATAATTACCCCAGAGCCCATGGGGAAGCCAGGACACAGTGTTTGAGGCAAGTCCCCTTGCACTGTCAGCTTTCTCATGGTTCTACCTTGGTATGGGCCAGTGGAATCCTTTCCTTACATTTGCTTGTTCAAGATGACAGCATGGTCCATTATGCCCACGTACCAGGGTTCATTATCCAAGCCATCAACTTCTCTCAGTTCTTTGTGTCAGTAAAAACAGCCTGCCCCAGCCACCACCCACCCAGGCTATAAAACAGGCTTCAGGCTTTCACAGTGAATCACACCCCTGAGATGTTAGCAGGAGCCTCCTTTCCCAGACTGACATGTCTTCCCTTGAGGGTGACACCTTTCATTTTCCACCTACACACCACCCGTAAGAGTTCTCTAATCATCTTCAGTTCTATTTGCTCTGAATAAGTTTTATTTTTCAGCTCCTGATCGGAATGTGGAGTAGGAGTGTGCAATCACTTTTCCTTTGCCCAATAACAATAAGCATTTTCTCCTTTCTAATAACTATTTCTGAGCGTTTCCTGAGTCACTGAAATCGTCACATTAACTCTATTTCTGAATTCTCTCCGCCTCTTCCCAGTATCATTTTGCTCAGGCCAAAGTCCTTGAAATCACCCTTAACTCCATACTCTTTCACATCCTATACCCATTCCATTAGTAAATCCTTCTGACGCGTCTTTGCTCACCAACCTTAGTAATTAGGAAAATGCAAATTAAAACCACAATGTGATACCGCTCCATACCCACTAGAATGACTAAAATAAAATACACCGACAATGCCAAATGCTGACGAGGTTGTAGAGCCACTGGAACTCTCATGTTGCTGCCAAGAATGCAAAATGGTCCACCCTTCATAGCAAACAGTTTGGCAGTTTCTTACAAAGTTCCTCATACACTTACCAATCGCACCAATAGCACCCAGATATTTACCCAAAAGAAACAAAAACTTATGTGCACACCAAAACTTAGGAACAAATGTTTATAGCAGCTTTGTTCATAATCACCCCAAACTGGAAACAATCCAAAGTCCTTCAGTCTGTGAATAGAGAAACATACTGTGGTACGCCTATAAAATGGAATACTACTGAGCAATTAAAAGGAAGGAACTATTGATTCCCACAACACCAGGAATGAAAGCCAAATGAAAGAAGCTGGATCCAAAAGGCTATGTATTGTACGATTCCATTTATGTGAATTTCTGGGAAACCCAAAACTACAGGGACAGAAAAAAGATTAGTGGTTGCCAGAGTTGGGGCTTGGCAGCATGAAACAATCCTATATAATAAAAGCCTAATATGCTAAGTGTCTGGCCATCTGGTTGGCCGTTCAACCAAGCAAAGCATAATATGCTAATGATATGCTAAAGCCACTTAACCACTTGCAATCTGATCCCTGCCAACTTCTCTGGCATTAGCATCTAGTACTACCCCCTCGTATTCCAGCCATCCTGGCCTCCTTGCTTGTGCATGAACAGTCCAAAGCCACTCCAACTTCAAGGTCTTTACCTTTGCTCTTTCCTCTCACTAGATTATTCTTTGTCAACCTGCATGGCTTATTCCCTTGCTTAAAACTCTCAGTAGTTCTCCATTGCCTATAGAATGAAATTTCAACTCCTCAGTGTGGCACTTCAGACCCTTCCTGATGTGGCCCACGCTCATATCTACATCCTAATCTTTCACACATTGGGCCCCAAATTCGGTGAACTCTGTTTCTGAATTCTACCCACTTCCCCTTTTTTGCCTGGTGAATAAATACCTACTTATTTTTTGAAACTCCCCAGCTCAATCATCACTTTCAGATAAAATAGGAAACTCCTTCTTCATGTACTGACCATTCCCTGCATGTGTTTCCCACATTGGCAGGTACTTTTTATTGAATTTCTTGAGGTAACGTCTATATATATAAAAGCCTAAGTGATCGTTATGACCAGACAACTGGATGACCGGCTGGTCTCTTTGACCCGCACTGACCACAAGGGGGCAGATGCTCAACACAGGAGCTGCCCCCAGTGGTCAGCGCGCTCCCACAGCCAACCTCCCACGGTCCCTCCCCCCAGCTGGCTGGCCCCGATTGGCCCCAATTGCCAACCAGGCCGAGGGACCCCACCCATGCACAAATTCGTGCACAGAACCTCTAGTTGTTTAATAACATTACATAATTTTCAGGTGTACAAGATTATAATTTGACATCTGTGCACTCTATTGAATGCTCCCCAGCTGAAGTCTAGTTTCCTTATGTTACCATATATTTGACCCCCTTTACCTACTTTGTCCTCCCCGCGTCCTCTTTCCCCTGTGGCAACCACCATCCTGTTGTCTGTATCTATGAGCTTATTTTTGTTAGTTTGTTACTTTTTGTTTTATATTCCACATACAAGTGAAATCATGTGGTGGGGGGGTTGTCTTTCTCCATCTGACTTGTTTCACTTGGTATGTGTTTTAATCAAGCTCTTTGGGTGAGAAGTACTAGCCCAACATTTACAATGTGAATTCTGTTTGATTATATGTCCATCTCCCCTCACTAGACTGAAAAGCCCTGAAGGCTGTTAACTATTCCCACAGCCTGACACAATGTCTGACTCCAAATATGGGTTTTATAAATATTAGATGAAAAACAACTGAAAGGATGTGTGCAAAATTCTTTCTTTCTTCCTACTAACAAAACAGCTCTCTCCCTGTATTGACCACACACCCAATCAGATATCAGAATGACACAGAAGACAGTTGGGTCTGGCACCTGCGTGCCCTGTGTGGCTGGGACCAGACTGAGTCATTTTTCTTTTGTCTGCTAACTCACTAGGCCAGTACCGATTCACTCAGACTGTTGTTTATCTCTCTAGTATTTAGCCACAGCACTCAACTCCTAATTCCTGAGTTGGAGGGTTACACTCATTAAGTGCACAACCTTAGTGCAAGGCTCTAAGAGGTCATTGTAGGTTTATTTTTTAACCTAGAGCATTATTTCACTAACTGGTTCTTTCTCTTTATTTGGAGGACACTATTGCTTAGATGTGGATATTTTAATATATTCATGCTGGGTTGTTTTATTTTTAGTTGAGTCATTTCATAGTTACTGCTTATGATTATAGCTCACTCTTCTAGGAAATAATGCTTTGAACGACATCTTTACCAGTGTTAGGTTTCTAGTGAATTTAATTTGTGCAAAGAACTTTAATCTGTGGAGTCCTTGACCTTCACAGGTATTTACTGAAAGAGAACATAGGTTCTCTCCACCCACCTGCCTTTCAGTAGTTCCCAAGTGTCCCTTTCCTGCTAGGGATGATGGAGTGCTGAACACGACCCTTGGCAATGGGGGTGGGGCACTCGATATTTGTTCCTAGTGACACCGTCATTCCAGACAACTGCCTTGACACTTGATTCGTTTCATCTAACAACTTATCTCCACTGTTTCAATGACCAACTCCAACTCTAGTGCCCCCCAGGAAAGCACAGAGCGGGAAGAAATGGGAGGTGAAAGGAAGAGAAAGGGAGAGGAGAAAGGACGTGACTTGAGAACAGCTGTAAGGAAGATGGGCAATCAGGAAGGGAAGGTGCGGGCTGACCAGACATTTTGCTCAGAGCAATGTGCTCATGCGCACATCAGCCTGAATATTAGGTGGGTGTGGCCCAAAGAGAAGACAAGGTTATTTAACTTGGTTGTGACTCACTCCCACTCAGTGTACACGAATTAAGCTCCCACCTACTTATTTTTCCAATAACTACAAAAGGATTTCCAGCAAGATCGCCTGGGTTATCTGCACTGTGACTCAGCAGTTTCTGTTTGTGAAACCCAAACTGCTGCAAAACCCTAAATAAATTGGGATCAAATATCTCTAAAGTTGGGATATTATGTATCAATGGTTCTTCTCTCCCCAGGGGTGTTAAATCTAAGACTGCAAAGAGATTTCTCTATTGGACATCCGAGCACACACAGTACCCAGAGGTAGGAAATAAAACAGTCAGACGTAGCCAGTGCCATCGGACACTCTTCTTCCTGCATCTCCTTCATATGTGCTTGAATGGCAAGGTGTGGAGCTCAGCTAAAAACTGACAGTGATTTTTCCATGATTAAAAGTACTGTTGTGTCAATTCTCTATTAAGATGTTGTGGGTAAGACTGTCAATGCCACCCTCAATCCATTCTCCTTGACTTGCATAGTGATAGCAATGGCACGTGATGATGACCCGGAATACATTACCCAGCCTTCTTGGCAGCTAGGGGTGACAAACGATCCAGTTCTGGCTAATGGCATCGGAGCAGAAGCAGTATGTTCAACTTCCAGGCTGTGCCCTTATAGAGCAGAGGCCCCCCACCGGACTTCATTCCTATTGACTAGAACATTAGCGTAATGGTGGGAGCTGAAGCAAACATCTTAAACATAAGTTAGAAGCAATGAATTAAAGGTGGAAGAGAAACAGACAAGATAGAAGGTGACTGGACCATGATCACTGTGGAGCCACCATAGCAGTCTGGAGCCATCTACCCAGATTTTTATATGAAAAAGAAATCAACTTCCATCTTGTTTAAGCCACGGTTAGTTTTAACTTCTCCATTACAGCATATGTACCAACATCCTAAAGGTAGAGACCATTTGTTTGTGCTTTCTAAGCAGAATAAGTGTGAGAGCAGGCAGAAGCAGTGGCCGCAATGGCATCAGGGCTCCCTCAGAGGGGCAGTGACTGGTAGAGAATATGTGCATCCTGTGGTCAGGGTGTCTGCTCAGGAGAGAAGCTATGAAGGGCCAGGGAAGGATGCTCCATTTTTTCTCCCAAACTCAACAAGCCAGTAAATTACTTTCCTCCTCTGAGAAGGCTTGAGTGAGAAGTCGGGGGTGGGGAGACAGGAGTATTACTCTAGCAGAAACCCCTAAATTCTTGAGTTGATTGTTCACTTATTTTCATGGTGTCTTATTAATAGCTAGAGGCCCAGTGCACGAAATCTGTGCACTGGGGGGGGGGGTGGAGTCCCTCAGCCCATCCTGTGCCCTCTCACAGTCTGGGACCCCTCACTCCTTACCGCTCACCTTGCTGCTCCTTAGCGCTGCTGTGGAGGCAGGCGAGGCTCCCGCCATTGCCACTGAGCTCGCCAGCCGTGAGCCCAGCTTCTGGTCGAGCATCTGCCCCCTTGTGGTTAGTGCACATCATAGTGACTGGTCATTCTGGTCATTCCGCCGTAATGGTCACTTAGGCTTTTATTATAAAGATAAGAAAAAACTTTAGTTATAAATTTGCCTCTGAGTATGGTCATAGCTACATTTCATAATATGGGTTGTTTTTGTATCCATAAATTATAACTTTATTTATCCTTTGAAGGAACAGTAATTTAATGGACTAGCTTTAAATTCTACTTTTAAAAATATATTGATGCCCTAACCAGTTTGGCTCAGTGGATAGAGCATCGGCCTGTGGACTGAAAGGTCCCAGGTTCGATTCTGGTCAAGGGCATGTACCTTGGTTGTGGGCACATCCCCAGTGGGCGGTGTGCAGGGGGCAGTTGATCAATGTTTCTCTCTCATCGATATTTCTAACTCTCTATCCCTCTCCCTTCCTCTCTGTAAAAAGTCAATAAAATATATTAAAAAACCAAAAAAATATATTGACGTTTTCTTTGATATCTAGTGAAATAAGTTTTTTTGAATCATGGTGTGGCTAATTGGAAAGAAATACATTGTCTATAAGGTAAAAAGTTCAACATATGTTTATTAAATTAACTTTGTTAATTATATTATTTAAATTGACACATCCTCTTGTTTTCATATGTTTTACCTTATAGAGCTGTATTAAAGTTCCTAAAATGCAGTTGGATTTATTTGAGTTTGCCAATGAGTTCCTGACAACCTCTGCTTTGCAAATATCAAGACTAAGTCCTGTGGAATATAAAGTTCATAGCTGGTATATCTTTGCTCTGTATGTTTTTTAGCTTGAATTCTGCTTTGCCTGAAATTAATATTGCCCCCTCTGCTTTCCTTTTGTTTGCACTTGTGAACAAAGATAAATTTTTGTCCATTTATAATTTTTAAGATCCAGTGTCGTCCCCTAGCTTGTGTTGCTCAGTGGATAGAGTGTTAAAATTTAGTTATAAATTTGCCTCTGAGTATAGCCATAGCTACATTCCATAATATAGATTGTTTTTGAATCCATAAATGATAACTTTATGGGTCCTGGGTTGAATTCTGGTCAAAGGCACATGCCCAGATTGCAGGCTTGGTCCCCAGTAGGGGGAGTGCAAGAGGCAGCTGATCCATGATTCTCTCTCATCATTGATGTTTCTATCTCTCTCTCCCTCTCCCTTCCTCTCTGAAATCAATAAAGATATATATATAGTTTTAAAAGATTTAGTGTCTTTTTGTCTCCTATAATCAAGATAAAAGCATATTTTATGTTATAATCTAATCAGAGTATTACTAGTTTAATAAGAAGTTTTAACAATTTTTTGTTATAATTGATGTTTCATTGCTTTTATGCCATTTTTTGATGTTGTTATTCCTTTAAAGACACATATTCTGTGTATTTCTTTGTATTTATCCCAGTTAGTCATTTAGAAAATATAAACATTATAAACTTTTTTAAGACTTATTTATTGATTTTAGAGAGAGGATGGGAGGGAGAGAGAAACATTGATCAGTTACCTCCTGTATGCACCCCAACTGGAGACCGAACACACAACCTGGGTATGTGCCATGGCCAGGAATCAAACCCACCACCTTTTGATGTACAGGATGATGCTCCAACCAACTGAGCCACACTGGCCAAGGCAACATTATAAACTTTTGCAATCCATATAGTAAATGTTTACACAGATATACTAGTTCTTTTTTTTTTTTCAAAAGGTAACATGGTTGGCATATTTTCTGAGCCCATAATACTCATGTATTTCTGTTGCCTTCATTCATAAATAGATATTGACTATTTAAGCCAACTCTTTTTCTCGCCAAATATTTTTGACATTGTTCTGTAGTCTTTCAGCCTTTAGTTTAAAATACTAGAGTTTGCCTGATTTTTCCTTTCTTTATCAGGAAACTAATTAAGAGACTAGATATTTATAGGATACTAGAGGCCCGGTGCATGAATTCGTGCACAGGTGAGGTCCAACTGGCCCACCCCTGATCGGGGATGGGGGGCTGGCCAGGGGGAAGGGCTGTGGCTGGTTGGCTGGCAGGCCCCACCCCCTGGTCGAATTCCCAGTTAAGGGGAAAATTTGCATATTAGCCTTTTATTATATAGGATGTTTGAATCCTTATGATTCAAAATATGACTACATGAGAATTTCTTTTTATTTTTGTGCCTGGAGGATTCTGGACTTTCAGAATCAGATGTTTATCAAATCACGAAGTTTTTTTCAATTACGTCTGATTGCTGCCTGTGTTCTAGTCACACGGATCTCTTTCTCTGGTGTAGTGACAACTTTTAGGTTTGACAATGTTTCTCTTTACTCTGCATATTACCCTCCTATTATATAGGATTGTGTTTCTAGTTCTCTTACAGTTTGTTCTATTTTTATGTATCCCAAACATTTGCCTGCTATTCTCCTACAGGTGTCTTCTTTTCTGCTACTTTCCGTAAGCCTTCTGCTCCTGTTTCATAGAAGTTGCATCTTGTCATCTTAAAGCTGTACGTTTCTATTGGTTTGCAGAGTAAAGCATTTCCCATTTGGCGTTTTCCTGAATCTTCAGAGTGGCTTTTTTCTCCAGCTGCTGAATTTTGTCACAGACCTCTGTGTAAGTTGTTTCTATTCACTCAGCCCCAAAATGAAGAGACACCTCGCCTGACCCAATTCTTGCCAAGAGACAGATTTTGTTTGTCTTTCCTTTCCCCTGGGCATTGCTCCCTTCACCTTCTGAGAGTTCCAGTTTATTGCTGTGGCCTTGTTCTCAATCCAATTTTCATTGCCCAGCTCTTATGTACTACGCTGGAATCTCCTCCCACTTCTAGAGCTTGGCTGTGTGACGCCCTACATCAATCCAGAACATGGAAGACAATAATCACCAGCACGCACTATGGCAAGGGTTCTTCCGGCCTCTTCAACTGCGGCGAGGTATTATCAATCCCCTCTCTACTTTCTTGCAAATAGTTTTCTGGAAGATTTCTGGTCTCTGCTAAATATAAGATAGATGCTAATGGAATAGGATATGAGCAAGAAAGAGTCTTCTGGCTGCCATTTGACCCAGTGATCCTACTTCTAGGAATATATCCTAAGAGACCTGAAGCACCAGTCAGAAAGAATGCAGGCACCGCTATGTTCATAGCAGCACAATGTACAACCGCTAAAATGTACAAGTGCCCATCAGTAGATGAGTGGATAAAAATCTGTGGGACATCTACACCGTGGAATACTATGCAGCTGTAAAAATAGAAGGCTCTTTGTGACAGCATGGAGGGGCCCGGAGAGCATTATGCTAAGTGAAATAAGCCAGTCAGAGAAAGACAAGTCTCACATGATCTCACTCATATGTGGAATCTCATGAACAGCATAAACTGATGAACAGAATAGAAACATGGAACAGACTGACAACTGTCAGAGGGAAGGCAGGGGTGGGGGATAGATGGGGAGAGATTAACCAAAGCACTTATATGCATACATGCATAACCCATGGGCACAGACAATAGGGTGGTGAAGGCCTGGGGGGAGGGTGGAGAGGGTCAATGGGGAAAAAGAGAGGACATATGTAATACTTTCAACAATAAATATAAATATTTAAAAAAGAATAAACATAAGCAACCAACAGCATCTGCTACACTGATTGTTAAATCTTCAAGGTCTAGCTATTCAAAACCTGAAGAGGCTCTAAGAGACACAAGAGATTATGAATTGTGGGCAGCTTTTATTTTGCTGAAGTATTGTAGTGACGCAGGAGCACCATCGCCCTTGCCAGTCAAGAGCTTCAGCGGAGCTGCACAACACGATACAATGAGGCACCCTCTGCACTTGCCGTCTGAACTCGTCCCATGCACGTAGGTACATGCAGATACATTTATACTGTTTGTTCATAGTCCTGAGCCTGTCGCTTCTTTTCAATGACTTAACAGAACCACAGAATATGAGAACTACAGGAGGTCTGAGAGATCAGAGCGTCTGCAGGTTGTCAAAAATTTAAATTATAAAACCTTTGTACAAATAAAATCTTACCATAGGGAAAACAGATGAAAGTGGAGTCACTCTGGTTGCCACTGTGAGAGGCAAGGGGTGAGGTTGAGTGCACCCATGAAGGGAGGTCAGAGAATCCCTCGTGCTCATACCGTCCCATTTGAAAAGCCATGATCCACTCCAATCTTCTCATCTCAATAAGGAGAGAAGATCCATGTTGTCTAACCTTAGCTTTCTTTGGCCAGCTAATCCCACTAGTTCAGAATGGCTAACTGGCATTTACTCAAATGCTACTACTGAAAACCAAGGATTCCAAAAGCAAACAAATTCAATTCAAATAAAAGGGCACGACGACCATTCCCACTTAAAATTCATCCCCATCACTGTGGGTAATGGGTCCTCGTTTTTTAATAAAATCTGGGGGAAATCTCTAGTGGCAGGGTAGAACTGAAGAGAGAGGAGAAAGAACTGGGAGACACATATGTCACAATCAGTGAAGTAGTTCTTGGAAAAGGAGGAAATTAACATTGTATATGTGAATGAGCTCCCTGAAGGTATGAAGTCCAGAATAAAAAAATAAAAAATCAGGAACCACAGGATGGGGCTTAAAAGCCAGATATTGATTGATTGATTGATTGATTGATTGACTGATTGAAGCATGGCTGCATAGTTCAGAATGCAAGTTGAATTAGTACACTGATTTTGGCCAGGCGGTCTTACGGTGCTTTGTAATTGTGCGGTTGTAATGAACTGTGACGTGGATTCCAGACAGTTCTAAAGAACATAGGTGTGGCCGCCTGTTGGGTTCTATATTAACTTTTTTAAAAACTCAAAAAAAAAAAAAAACCACAGACAAAAACAACCCTGCTTTTTGCAAAGTTCCTTTTGAGGAGTCTTTTGTTAAACCTCACCGTTACCTACAGTCCATTTTTCCTTCATTTTCCTTGTAGCCAGGATTATAGGCACCAATTGTGATGAATCACTGGTTCATCTAGAGGTTCTGCTATTTTAATCTACATCGGTTCTTGCTTTCTCGGTACAGTAATGTTTATGGAATGCTAAGACTGCTTTCTATGAGAGCATTTTGTTGGATCCTCTCACGATGGCTTGGTTCTGGACATAATTCTTTCATCTCATAATGTTTTCAGTTTTGTATTTATTGAACGGTCGTAATTCAGATCATTTGAAAAGGCCTACAGAAAGCATCAGTGGCCTTTTCCATTATTTAACAGTTTTTCATAAAAATGCAGTCTGTTGGAAGATGTTCCTCATTGGCGCTTCAGTATATAGATCTGTCCTCGAGCCAACTGACAATAACACATCTCGGCCGGTCAGCCTTGACTCCGGGTCAGCCTGGCTGCAATAAATTGAAACCGTAATACTTCTGAGAGTTACAGGGGTGTCCCTCTTAGCGTGGAGAGTGGCCATCGGGAGCTCCTCCCAAGCTGTTCAGCAAAACAGAATGGATCGCTCATCTTGATGCCGCTCAATAGGGGGACGATCACTCTTGACTTTTTCCTTTATTCTTCTCCATCCCAGGCCACCCGCATTCCATGAATAATGAGCACCAGCATCCCCCCAGCCCTCAAGCAAGAGGCTGTGGAATGATCTATGCCTCTTCACTCCCTTGCCTCCCTGTGGGTGTTATCAAATTCTCTTTCTTCTTTTTTATATACTCAGTGGTATCAGCAATAATCATTTCACACTCACAGATTCTGTGGGTCAAGAATTGGGACAGGGCTTGGGGGTAGCTTGTCTATATACTGCAAGTCGGGGTCACACAGATTCGGATCCAGCTAGAGGTGACTCAAATGACTGCAGGTTGGAATTATTAGAGATTTCTTCATTTACCCTGTGGGCACCTGGGGGCGGGGGGGGGATGGCTCCAGGGCTGGGCTCCGGTGGGCCTACAGACTGGGACAACTACATGTGATCTCTTTGTGTGGCTTGGACTTCCTCCCGGCATGGAGCCTGAGTTCCAAGAGGCACTGTCCTGAGAAGTACTAGTAGCAGATGGAGAATATCTCAAGAGAACCGGGTAGAAGCTATATGGTCTCATTTGACATCGCCTCAGAGATCATGCGTGATTCCTTTCATTCCATTCCATTGGTTTACAAGCAATTCGGCCCAGAGGGGCGGGGCTTCTTGTCCAGGGGCGTGGCAAGTTCTCATTGAATGGGAAGGACTGCTGTGGCCATCTTTGGAGAAAAATGATCTGCTACAACATTTTCGATGGTTGTTTTTGTTCTCTGTTTTCTGACTACTCAGCAAAACGCCTCATCTCGACCCTGGCTATCTTCCCATCACAGAGTAATAGTCATCTCCACAGTAGCTTCTCTATTTTTTTAAACACAAATTTATTATTTTACAGTTCTGTAAATCCAACACAGGTCTCGCCCAGCTAAAACCCATGTTTTCAGGTCTATGATCTTGTAGATTCTAAAGGAGAATGTCTCTTTGTTCATGTTCTTTCAGAGGTGAGATCTCCAATGTCCCCTGAAATTCCAACAATATAATATTCTTACAGCCACGCTAGTTGAGTTCTGCTTAATCAAGGTTTTATTTACTCTAGCTTTATCTTATCAACTTTCAGAATGTGTGCTAATATGTCCATAAGTATAAACAGTATAATTATGTCAAAATTTGTTGGAATTTGGGTTCCTAGAAATCAAAACTTTTTACTTTACTTACTTAGACAATAGCTTACGTATGAATAATTGATATTAATCAAGTGCTTATTATGAGCCATGCACTATCCCAACTACTTTATAGATATTAACTCATTTACGTCTTCAAACAACCCTGTGCAGCAGACAGCATTATGATGCCCATTTTTCATATGATGAAAACTAAGGCACAAAGAGGCTCCGCATCTTAAGCAAGCTTCCCTGGTATGTTATGTGGCATAATTTGCTCACAATTTTTCCTTCTTGCCTCATCCCCTCTCCATGGAAGAAGTATTCTCCATTCCATTTGCAGAAGCTTTGGCCAGTGGAACCTTCGGTGGCATGACACAAGTAGAAATTTTAAATGGACCCGTGTGGTTTGACTTTCTTTGTTGTCCTTATGCTATCCACCCTGAGGGAACATACCTTGGGTAGCTTCTCCAGAAATAGGAGATACATGCACCAGACTGAAACCCAACCTACAACCAAGGTCAAATGATCCCAACTGAAGCCTACAGAGCCACATTCATCCACTGGCTTACAAGTGAGAAAAATAAGGGAAATTTGATAGTTATTTGTTATACAGAATTACTTCAGTAAAAGTGTGACTAATTCATACAGCTAAAATGAGGCGCAACCAGAATTCAAATGGCATAGCCTACATTTGATTTGAACCACTTCTAATCATTGGAGCTACTGCTCTGAAAGTATTCAGTTCATTAATAGAGATTAGAGTGGCCCTTGAGCAAGAATGGCCTGCAAATTTGTGAATTGTTCCATATTTTTAATGTACAGGATGGGGACTATAGTCAACCCTATATAATAAAAGGGTAAAATGCAAATTGACCCTAACGGCAGAACGACCAGAACAACCGCTCTCTCGACCAGTCACTATGAGGCACACTGACCACCTCTCGGTCTCCTTCCCTGGCCAGCAGGAGCCAATCGCCCAATGGCGAATGGGGAACTGGGGGTGGGTGGTGGGGGACGTGGATGGTGCCAGGCCAAGACCCCCACCCCACCAGTCACCCCACACACAGAGGGCAACCCATGGCAGGGGTGGGGCCAGCGAGTGGGCAGAAAGGCCAACCTCTCGGTTCCTCCCCTGGCCGGAAGGCTCCAATCACCCAATGGTGAATGGGGAACTGGGGTAGGTGGCAGCAGGGGGCGGGGCTGGCTGCAGGCAGCCGGGGAAGATGGACCTGATCGCAGGACAGGCCTGGGGACCATACCCACACACGAATTTCATGCACCGGGCCTCTAGAATCATAATAACTATGTACAGGGACAGATGGCTACTAGACATTGTGGTGACCATTTCATAAGATATATCAATGTTGAGTCACTATGTTGTACACCGGAAACTAACATGATATGATATATCAACTATAAATAAGTAAACTGAGTTCACACCTATGTGGCCTGGAACACAGGCTACCTCTACTCAAAGTTTGCACCTTGAAAGTATGACAAGCGTATACAGGGGATGATATTGCTGCCATAAAGAGCAACTCAAGGCAAACAGCCTTATATAGTGTGTCCCAAAATTCACGCAAGAAGTAATTTTGATAGAAAACACAGGTTTATAATTTAAAATTGTAAATTTTTTATTGATTCATAAAGTATACAGTATAGGGTTATGTATGGAATAGCACATCGGGTAAATGGCCACCACAGCTTTGCTGGCACATATGCAAAGCTGTGGTCTTCATTGGTCTCCTTGTCCCTGCTCCTGGGCCATCATTGGTACTTGGTAATGCTTATCAAATTGAAGGGATTGAAATCAAAGGGCAACAGATATTAGAATCTGATTCAATAAACCAAGTAAAATTAGGCTTTTATTTTTTGTTGCTGTTAATGCTCACGCAAAATTCAAATCTTGTGTGAATTTTGGGACACCCTGTACTTATGTAGACTTGCTCTAATTCCTCTCAAAATGACTGATGGATTTTGCTCTTGGGGATCACATAGCTTGGACAAAGAGATGTAGAGTCCATATCTTTTCTTACATTTACTAATGGCTTTCCCTCTGCTACCACCTGAAACAATGCTATGAATTGTGTTTGAATCCATGTGGCAACCATAACGTACAGTACCTGCCTCTACCCACTAAGCTGACTCGGTTTGTGTGGGGCCAAATCGGATGGTGCCTTCACTGCCAGATAGCGTCCCTGCCACACCGAGATGCATGGCTCAAGATACACTCAGTCTCCAGTAATCAGGAATGCAAATCTATTCATCCACTCGGTAAATATTTATTGAGCATTTGCAGGATGCGACACTGTGCTAGACAGGCACTGAAACGTTATTTGCTATGTCTTCTACACCACATGCAATGTGCTATTTCCTCTAAAGGTAATTTGCTATGTCTCCTACACTGTTTCTTCTGCTGCCTATACAAGGTGACAAAATAAGATGCAAAATGGAGATGTGGCCAGTGAGCCTGCAAAACTCTCCTGCCTCTTCCCTTCACTTCTCTCTAGTGAGTCTTGGTGTCTCCCCCACACACACACACCACCACCACCACCACCCCAGGTACCCTCCCAGTCTTCCCCAGCCCTGTGTGACCTCTGCCTACTCCCTTTTACCTCCACCCCCCACTCTTATGCCCTTTCCACAGGCAGGGGCTCTTTATTTTATTTTTAAAATATTTTTATTGATTTCAGAGAGGAAGAGAGAGGGAGAGAGAGACAGAAACATCCATGAGAAGAGACAATCATGGATCGGCTGCCTCCTGCACGCCCCACACTCGGGATTGAGCCCACAACTTGGCCATGGCCCTTGACTAGGACCAAACCCGGGACCCCTCAGTCCACAGGGCGACGCTCTATCCACTGAGCAACACCAGCTAGGGTTAGGGGCTCTTTTATATATCACCTTAAGTAATATCATTTCCCCTTTTACATGTGAATCAAACCTTAATTCCCATTCAGGAACTTGACCAGTAGGAACAGCTATTTCTGGTGTATGTAGATGAGGCGTCACCATTGGTAGGAGGAAGCTGCTGGTGACAGAGGCACAGAACGTGGTGTGAGTTGATATGTTCAGGCTGCCTTAACCTCCGCGAGCCTCCACCCCCTCACTCATTAAATAAATACACATACATGCGCACACACACGACAACCTGGCGCCCCCCAACTAGCAGGAGAGGAGGCATACAAATATAACAAAGTCAATACTTAAATGTCTAAAATAGGAAATACTTCACTGGGCTAAATAATAAAGCAAACGGCCAAATAGCCATGAAACTAACTTACCTGTCTACCGCACCAACCATTTGTCAGCCAGTGATACCAATAAGATAACACAAATAGCCAAAACCGGTTTGGCTCAGTGGATAGAGCATTGGCCTGCGGACGGAAGGGTCCCAGGTTCGAGTCCGGTCAAGGGCATGTACCTGGGTTGCGGGCACATCCCCAGTGGGAGATGTGCAAGAGGCAGCTAACTCTCTATCTCTCTCCCTTTCTCTCTGTAAAAAATCAATAAAGTATATTTTTTAAAAAAAAGATAACACAAATAATATTTATTTTGTATATATTGAAATAATAAAATATGAATAAAGTATACTGCTACCCCATTAGGGACTCTAAGAAGAATATAGTCAAGGACATAATAACCAATGATCATTTATCCACTTCATAAAATCTAGGCACTATTCCAAGAATTTTATGCATATTAACTGACAACAACACTGTAACATAGGTACCATTATCTCCATTCTACTGGTGAGTAAACTGAGATACAGAAAAGTTAAATAACATATCCCAGGTCACATCTATTATAATTCTGACTCCAGAGTCTATGTTCTTATTATTCTGTACTACCCCCTGATAATAAAATTACTCTAAATATTTATGCAAATTCTTTTTTTTAATTATTTGTATTGATTTTTAAAGAGAGAGGAACATCAATCGGTAGCCTCCTGCATGCCCTCTACTGGGGACTGGGCCTCCCACTGAGGCTCATGTCCTGACCAGGAATCGAACCTGGGACCTCTTGGTGCATGGGTCAATGCTTCACCACTGAGCAACACTGGCCAGACTCTTTTTTTTCTTTTTTTGTTATTCCTCACTGGAGGATATTTCTTCCATTTTGCCATTTATTTTAGAGAGAGTGAAAGGAAAGATGGAGGGGGGGGGAGAGAGAGAGAGAGAGAGA
>NW_006282272.1:175835-176304 GCF_000327345.1 Myotis davidii
GCAAATGCTTATTCTTCATAACTGCTTCCTGGGATTCCAGAAACTGAACTGCAAATTGCAGTTGGCATGCCAATCTTTACCTTGCCGGCCATATTCTCCTCTTAGAAAATCAAGTTCATTTCCCACCACAGGAGTGCAAATGCATCCCCATCCTAGTACAGCACCTGCCTCAACTTTGGAGTGGAGGCCCAGCCTTCCTCAGGGGGCCGCCCTTGACTTTCTCCTGGGAATTCATCATTTGAACTCTACAACACTTAATTCATGAATGGGACTGAGAGACTGAATCTTGGAAATAAAATCAAAGTGGGGGCAGGGCAAGAGTCAGTGCCAGGCCAGCTGACACCATACGTGAGCTGAAGTCCTCATGGTGAAAAAGCCACAAGAGATAGGACTCAGCCCTCACCGGTGTGGCTCAGTGGATAGAGCGTCAGCCTGCGGACTGAAGGGTCCCAGGTTCGATTCTGGTCAA
>NW_006282272.1:178403-188756 GCF_000327345.1 Myotis davidii
CTCTCTCCCCCTCCCTTCCCCTCTGTAAAAAATCAATAAAATATATATTTTTTAAAAGATAGAGAGAGAGAGAGGACCCAGCAGCCCTGCCAAGAGAAGAAATTGTTCTGTGGCTCCACAGGAGCTGGCAGGACCCCTGACGGCACCCGACATCCCAGTCCCCCTCCCTGTGTGGCCTGGCCATCATACAGTCTTAGCCTCAAGCGCCATGAAAATGGAGCATTTACTGTTATAATCAATCCGCTTCACTTCAAGCCAGAGTGAGTAGATTTCTATCTCACTTCCAGCTCTGCCTAAAGAGGAGTGAAGTTTCATACCATGGATCTGGAGGGGAAATGTAGAGTGACGGTAGCTTCCGTGGTAAGAGGGTGCCCCCAGTCCCGGGATGGGAAAGTAGTGGCCCATGTAGCAGGGGGAAGCAACAGCTTGAGTTACAGTCAGCTGCCTCAAGGATCTCCGAACAGGCGCTTCTCCCCCAAAGGGACTTGCAGGACGTGGGAGCCAGATGTGAGCATATCTGAGTGAGCTGGTTTCATCTGGTGGCTTGCAGAAAGGACGTCAAGGGAGAGATGAGTTTCCTCTAGAGTTGCCCAGCGGGAGGAGGAGAAGGCAGGAGAAGCAGGCGCTGCTCCTCTTATCTGCAGCCTGTGTCCCGGGGCCATACTAGAAATTCCCTAAGGTGTGAAGTGGCTGCCGCAGGAAACTGTATCAGACTCTCGCAGTGATGCTCTGGGGAGTCGTTAGTGGGCCTGAAAGTGATAAGCAAGCCCCCCGCAGAGATGATGTAAATGATCTGTCATTGGTAACAACTGTTCAGGTGTCATGAGTCTCATTGATTACAGGAGTGGTTTTTTCAAGATGATGTCATAACTGCTGCTGTTCGTTTGTTGTCTGAAGTATGCACTAGTGCAGTGGTTCTCAACCTTGGCTGCACATGAGAATCATCTGGGAATCTTTTTAAAATCCTGATTTCTGGGCCCCATCCTCCGGAAATTCTGTTTCTTCGTCATGAGGTCCTAGGTTCGATTCCAGTCAAGGACACATGCCGGGGTTGTAGTCTTAATCCCCAGTAGGGGGCCTCCAGGAGGCAGCTGATCAACAATTCTCTCTCATCATTGATGTTTCTATCTCTCTCTCTCTCCCTCTCCTTTCCTCTCTGAAATCAATAAAAAGAAATCAATAAAAATATATTTAAAAAAAGAAAGAAAGAACTTGCCGTTGAGCGCCAAGGAGCTCGATCAGCCGACAGCCGACAGCTGTTACACCTTCAGCATCTGCCTCGGCTTTGAAGCTTAGGCCACACTTCTCCCAGACAGCCCCAGCCAACGACTCGGCATGGCGGAAGTGCCCAAATTCCCACCTCCCCTCCCACCAGCCATTGGGCTCAAAATCTAGGGGGTGTGAGGGTTAGAAGCTCACACATGGCTGTGCAGGAATTCAATATCAGGAGTGATGTTGCATAGTAGCAAATAATGCTAATTGACACACTTTTGAATTGGATAATGACAAAAAGTGATCATTGAATGGGGGGGGGGAATGATCAGCTGGAATGAGTATACTGGAAAAGGGAATAGAATAAGTTACGTGCTTTAAAGTTCTTTGATATAAAGTGGAGTTTGATCACAGAAAGAATGTTATATTTCTTTGCACATCTGCATCCCAGTAGGTGTTATCCACCTGGCTCAATGGGCCATTAACCCTTCCATCTGTACATCCTCTGCCCTCTGCCTGAATGCTCCCCTCAACCCCCCACCAAAAGAAAAGATTGCTATTTATCCTTCCGATCTCAGCTTCAATGATTTCCTCAAAGAACACCTCCTTGGCCCCACATTAGATTGGTCCCCTTTATACCTGCTCTTAACATTTTTCTGCATGTCCTTTATGACACTTACCACAAGTGCAATTGTACCATTACTCGTTTAAGTCCCATTTTAATATTTATCGCCTCTGGAATGTAAGCATCTGAGCAGGGACTGTATCTGTCTTGCTCATGGCAAATGAACAAAATATATCCTATATCTCAAGGGCATAGCCTGGGGTCTAGTATTTAGTACATGCTCAATAACTAAGTTGACTGAAGAAATGTCTATGAATATTTTGCAATAGGTATCTGGAATTTTTCCTTCCTTTCTCACACCCACCTTCAATCAGATAGCCAGCGCTGTGCCTCAGGGAGGTATGTGTGTGTGTGTGGGGGGGGGGTAGAAAGTTGGAAAAGGTTGCACATGTTTCCAGTTTTTGTTTTCTAAAAGCCTAAGTTGCTTGGAGAAAATGACCCATGGGTCTATATAGAGTTTCTTGAAGAAACACGTAAGGAAAAGGATTTCCCTCAAACTAGAAAAATGTCCCCCAAACTGGCAGAGGTGAGTTGTTGATGGGACCCTGGAGCAGAGACCGTAGTCCCACTTCTCAACAACGCCCTTGGGGCGGGAGCAAGACCAGAAGGAAGAATGGGTGCCACGTGGTCAGGGCTTTCGTATTTCTCACTGTATCCCAATCACAGACCAAATGTACATCTGCTCATGTGTGTGTGTGTGTGTGTGTGTGTGTGTGTGTGTGTGTGTGTGTGAACCTTGACCCTGGGTAAGATCCCAGAGATAGATAACAGTCTTCAGAAAAAAGGAAACAAAAAAATGACTGAAGTGACATTTTAAAAAATTTTCTTGCACCCATGGGTTTGTGGAATGAGATTTGTTAAAGCTACATGCTTTTTTTTAATCAAAGATCCTATAATAAAGAGGCAATATGCAAATTGACCCTCACACTCTCATGTCTTCACAAGATGGCCGCCCCATGTTGTCACAAGATGGCCGGCAGGGGAGGGCAGTTGGGGGCAATAAGGCCAGCAGGGGAGAGCAGTTGGGGTGATCAGGCCAGCAAGGGAGTGGTTAGGGGGTGATCAGGCTGGCAGGCAGAATCGGTTAGGGGCAATCAGGCAGGCAGGCAGGCAAGCAGTTGGGAGCCAGCAGTCCCAGTGGGATCAGGCCTAAACCAGCAGTCGGACATCCCCCCGAAGGGGTCCCATATTGGAGAGGGTGCGGGCTGGGCTGAGGGACAACTGCCTCCAGTGCATGAATTTCATGCACCGGGGGCCTCTAGTGTATTTATATACAGCTTTCATGTCATATGCAGTTTATTCTAGCCTAACCATTTAAAACTGGACCCCCTGTATGGTGTTCACAAAATCTTTTTTACTTTACAATCACATCTGTTCCTTGTAATAACCCTGTGAGACAGAGAAAATATGTATTACTCCCACCACCATCCCATTTTTCAGGTGAAAGCCCTAATTCAAAGAGGTCAAATGAATGAAAAAAAGCCACATAACTATGGTAGAAGCAGAGTTGAACTTCTGACCCATCACTGCATAAGATTCTTTATGTAACCCCATGCGATCTCTATTAATCAACATGTTGATTTATAAGACGGTTCCATTTCCTGACAACATCAAACCACTATGAGTTTTCTGTATTTGGGATCACTTTTTCCCTGCAAAGTTAATTAGCATCTTTCCAAATCCAGTTTCCATTTTCAAAGATGCTTTATAGAACTGATGCCATATTATTTGTTAATTGCTGCTTAATGGTTGAATTTTCCTATCTGTTGGTACAATGAAACTTTACTTTTCTTTTGGATGACACACATTCTGCTAAAATGACCTGGTGCTGTTTGCGATTCTGGTGGCAGTGCAGCTGGAGAGGGGGGGCACTGGAGTGAGATCCTCATGTTTGAGATCTTCAAAGTGCGGCCTGCAATTACTTCCCTCCGTCTTAAATTTTATGGCCCAGCAGGGCTACTCGGAATGTACACTGTGGTCCTAGGGGGGTTTTATGTTCTCCAAATTCTGAGGCTTGTTTTATAATCATGACTGCACAAAAATTCTCAGTGGTTTAGCAGACTTATTTACATGGTTACAAAGAAAGCTCACTTCCATGAAATACTCATGAAATAAAAAACGTTCCCTTTGGTATTCAGCTATGTTAATGCCACTGGGAGGATGGTCCCATGTTAGTCCCTCACCTGAACAATATGTCTTGTTCTAACAGCATTCCAAAGGCATTTGTCAAAAGTAAAAATTTGATAGACCCTCATTTCTTTCTAACATAGTCACATAGAGCAGCGGTTCTCACCTTTGGGTCGCAACCCCTTTGGGGGTCGAACGACCCTTTCACAGGGGTCGCCAAAGACCATCGGAAAACACATATATCATTACATATTGTTTTGTGATTAATCACTGTGCTTTAATTATGTTCAGTTTGTCACAATGAAATTGGGGGTCACCACAACATGAGGAACTGTATGAAAGGATCGCAGCATTAGGAAGGTTGAGAATCACTGACATAGAGGGACCAATGCGGGGGAGGGGCAGGGGACAAAGTACTAAACAGAAATGATTTTGTAAATACAAACGTTTACCAGGGACTGCTTGAACAATATGATAAAAACACTGTGACAAAAAGCCTGCTTTGTCTAGTTCGCCATTCTTATCCCAAAAGCAAGCATACGGTTTGCAATGAAAACCAGTTTCACTGAGAACATAACTATAAAGACAGAAGAAGCATGATGGTGCAGAGCAAAGAATTCTGGGCCAGGAGGGCAGCCATGAGGCCTGCCGGCCAGTTTTGTTGCTGGCTTGTCAGCAAATCATTAGCCTCTTTAGGTGTAAGAGTCTTATCTGTGACATGAAGATCCCTCCACCTGCTCTTAATCAAGTATAAATGGATGTTAGGAGGATTGATTGTACAATCCCTTGAGCTCCATGGAAAGGTGAGGTGTGTAGGCAGTGGCTGGAGTGTCTTACTGGACGCTAATATACCACTGTACTAGCAGGTTGCCTGTGCGTTGACACGTTCATTCTCTTATTTAGGAAAGTTAAGCCATCAAAACTGAATTTCTTGCACCCTGACCGGTGTGGCTTAGTGGATAGAGTGTTGGCCTGCAGACTGAAGGGTCCTAGGTTCAATTCTGGTCAAGGGCATGTACCTTGGTTGCAGGCACATCCCCAGTAGGAGGTGTGCAGGAGGCAGCTGATCGATGTTTCTCTCTCATTGATGTTTCTGACTCTCTATCCCTCTCCCTTCCTCTCTGTGAAAAATCACTAAAATATATATTTTTTAAAAAATTAATTTCTTTAACTAGCAATAGCTTTAGAATAAAAAATCATAAATATAAGCATTATTGATCACTATAATAGAAGATCCTCATCAATCAATCCATCAAGTTAACAACTGAGAGTAAAAGCGCCATCTGGCAATTTGCTTCACCCTATTGAGCCTCTATGAGAGATGGAGAGCATCCATGGACAGACACATGGACACCCAATTGTTTTCGTCATACAAATAGTTCAGCACATAAGATCCCATGTGTCCATGTAAAAGCAGGATGCAAAATTGTAAATAGAAAATTTCAAGCAAATATTACATCCTGAAAAGTATCAATTTTTAAAATTAGACAAGCTCTATCTGGTCATTATATTGTTCTTATTAAATATATTTTTATGAATAATACTAGTAATTGTTTTAATTTTCAAGGTCTTAAAAAAAACTGGACTAAGGCAATACTATAAAAAGTTAAGACGTTTTAGCCAGCACACCTAAAACATTTATAGGATATATCAGTTTTATCTCTCAGGTAATTATTAGCATATAATAGCTGGTCTTATACCCCTCATAAACTTTCAAATTAAGCTTCCACAAGCTCTCCTGATTCACAATTTTGCTCTCATAGACACCACTGATATTAAAGTCAAGTCACCTAGTGGCTTTATCTTTAGGAAACTCACTACTAGCTGCTCATCTTACTTGGAAGAAATACTCTCTATATATAAAAGGCTAAGTGACCAACTGTCTATCTGCCCTCCTGGCCAACCAGCAAGCCGGTACATCTGACATGCACTGGCAATTTGAAAATAAACATTGACTCGCGCATGCGTGATATTTGTCCCTGTCTAACACTGGCCTCCCATTTAAATTAATTCTAAGACAGTTTGCTGTGATACCAGAATTTTTTATGACAATTAATAAATCACAAGGACAAATTCTAGACAGAGTATTAAAATATTTCTTCTAATTAATTTCCTTTCAATGTGCACGAATCTGTGCACCAGGCCACTAGTATAACATAAATAATCATGGGAATGGTATCTAATCATATGTATAGGTCCCTCCCATGCTCAAGGGGAGAAGATTATATAAGGGTATGAGTCATTGAGGATCATCTTAGAATTCTGTCTATGAAATATAGTTTATAAAACATTTTCACATAGTTTAGAATTTCACACTCTCAGAAACCTTATGCCTATCTATAAAGAAAAATAATAATAAGGAAACCAAAATAGGAATAGGACAAAGAAGGTAAGGAACCTTCAACTACAGGATGCCTGCTGTGTTTCAAGACAAAACCAGTGCTTCTCACGCAGTATCTCTTTCCATTTTCACAAAACCTTTAAGATAGTAGCTGTCCCATTTTTTAGATGAGAAAAACTAGGCTCCAACTACATGAGGAATTTGCCCAATGTCACAAGGCATGTAAGAAGTATAGCCAAGACAACAAAATGCTTTGTGTAATGTGTGCTCGACAAAAAGAAGACTAGAGTTACTGATATAAGGGAGCCCTTTGGTGTGGCAGGTGAGTCTAAAACAATCAAATGTGCAAGTGTGATTCAAACACTGGTGATGCTCAAAAGAGAATATGAGACCAGCACACTGGACTAACTTTGCAATTACAAAAGCCTACACCTTGAACTTCACAATTCTACCCGGAATATATCCTACAGATACACTTGTCCATGTTTGAGCAGCATTTAAATTTACATCTCTGTCTATTAAGCCCAAAAACGAAAGCACAGAAAAAATAATAGTGAGTAGAAGCCACTAAGAGAAGTATAAGGCACAGCAAGAACATTTAGGCTGTAAATGAACAATGAAGCAGGTAAGGTGTCTTATGGAACCAAGGCTGGAAAACTGGGAAAATCACTTGAATGAAAGAAGTTACTACTCTTGGTTCATGCCAGGCAGGTCAAGTAGATTCAGTTTACTATCTTGAAACAGTAAAAATACTTCTAATTTTCTTGATATCTTTATGCTTTTAACTAGAACATAGTCCATACTCATTTGTTCTCCTGAAGCAACTCCAAATCTTGGGAGGTGAATCGGGTGTGAAGGCTGCCACTGACTTCATAGCAGAACACGAGACAGAGAAGGGATGTGGAGATCAGTCATCCTGCCCCACCTGGGCCTGTCTAGTGCCGAGAAAACCAAGTTTATTCTCAAACCTTCAACATTCAAGGCTTCCAGGATTTGCACACAGAACTTCTCCAGAGAGCAATCTCTTTGAGGCTCTCTGGTGGGATTTGTCATCACAGGGGAGGGCCAGATGGGGGAGAAACTGTAGCAGCAGAAAAGGAGCGGGCCCAGAGATCAGACAGGAGCTTTCCTTTCTCCAGTTGTGAGAAGAAACAAGTCACCTTTCTGTCAAAGAATAGTTTAGACAGCTGCCATTCTGGATTGTGTGACTTGGCAGCCATGTCTTGCAGCTCCCCTGGGGGCCGCCATCTTGAAACAGCCAAGGCCAACCCCTCCCCTTGAATTAGCCAATCATGAAAGACAGTGTGCCTGAGCTCCAATCAACAGTGAGGAACAGGTCACGTGGGTCAGGGATTATAAAGCGAGCAGACCACCTGCTAGGTGTGTGTGTGTGCTCCAGACCATGTGTGAGCACCCTTCTACGTAGGAGAGATGTTTGAATTGGGGGCCTCGCCTCATTTTTTACACTATCTGCTCTGTCCTTAAAGGTATCATTGCCTCATTTCAGAGCCAAGAAATTGTGGGATTTAAATGTAGGTGCATCATGCCCTATGTACACTCACCCAGCGGCAGTTCTTGGCTTTATTCGGTGGGCAGCCTCCTCCAGAGTACACTCCGCCAGCATTTCCCTGAAAACGTCTTTCTTTTTTTATTTAAAAATTAAAAATTCCCCTGGAGGGGCTATGACAACAGGTCTCAGTTTGCCCCTGAAATTGTCTACATCCTTTTCACTCACAGTGTTTCTTAACTTGGTTTCTGAAAAGTGTCCTTTATTTTTGTCCCTTCCTCTCCCTCACACTCGGGGTGGGGGGGGGGGGGAAAAGGGGGGGGGGAACTTAGGGAATTAACATCTGAAAGAAAACCTTGAACTTGCATTCCAGCTCTAAGATGAAATGATGTTACTGCAGAAAGTGCCACTACGCTAGATCTGACGGTCATGACATATAATGGCACCTGCAAAGTTTTGTTGAAGTGAATGAACTCGATGTATTGTAGCCTCGCAGTTGACAGGACAGTAGTCGCTTTATGGAATTCCATGTTTAATCAATCCACTGTGGACAAAGACATCTTTTCAGTTTGGTCACTGACTGCTTATTTCATGGGTTTAAGTTTGGAAAATCCAAATGAACCCTAAATATTTGCAGTCATATTGCTTGGGCAACATTAGGCAAAAGAGCCAGAGAGAGCTGTAAAGATTTCAAAGTGAAGATTATGTGTGCCAATTGCTGCATATTTAAAAATCCCAGAGGACAAAGGGTGCACGCATCTGTCACATCTAGGAACCTAGAGGGAGAAAACTCAACATCCAAATAAGAAAAACAACCTCTATGCTTCAGAGGAGGATTTGGAACTATGGGAGAAAAAATAGCATTGTGACTGTTGCCTAAAAGTTTCCTTCAGCCCTAACCGGTTTGGCTGAGTGGATAGAGTGGATAGAGCAGTGGTTCTCAACCTTGGCTGCACATAAGAATCGCCTGGGAATCTTTTTAAAATCCTGATTTCTGGGCCTCATCCTCCAGAATAGAGCATCGGCCTGCATAATGAAGGGTCCCAGGTTTGATACACACCCCCTACTGGGGATGTGTCCCGCAACCCAGGTACATGCCCTTGACCGGAATCGAACCTGGGACCCTTCAGTCCGCAGGCCAACGCTCTATCCGCTGAGCCAAACAGGCTAGGGCATCATTGGTGTTTCTAACTCTCTATCCCTCTCCCTTCCTCTCTGTGAAAAATCAATAAAATATATAAAAAAATAAAATAAAGTTTCCTTCAATCATTTGATACTAAAATTTCTACTGCTTATGAGCTCTCTGAATGTGAGACATATTTTGAAAGTCAAGACTTAAGACTTTACTCAAATTGTTGACCCTTGTTTCTCAGATTGTAAATTGCAGAGATTATGAAAACTACATATAGGAGTAATTCTTTTTTAAGTATATTTTTATTGATTTCAGAGAGGAAGGGAGAGGGAGAGACAGAGAGAGAAACATCAATGATGAGAGAAAATCATGGATCAGCTACCTCCTGCACACCCCCTACTGGGTATGGAGCCTGTAACCTGGGCATGTGCCCTTGACTGGAATCAAGCCCGAGACCCTTCAGTCTGCAGGCTGACGCTCTATCCACTGAGCCACACCAGCTAGGGCAGGAGTAATTCTTATTGCAGGGCAAGTCATCAAAGGAAAATGTGGGTCAACTCTAGGCCTTAATTTGGGCTCCCCCAAAAGCAGACCCTGAGGCTGGAATATAAGTAGTTCGTTTGGACGCTGAGGGAAACACCCAGTAGCAGGGTGGAGAAGTAGAAGAGGGAAGAGAAAAGGAACAAAGCTGCCTATTTGCACGGTGGGGGATTTGCACTCAGGTCCGCTGGGAGCCAATGGAGCGCACACACTTCCGAGTTATTCTACCCAAGAGGCCAGGAGCTACAGTATTCAGACACCAGTTCCTGTCGTTTATTGGCTGAGCAATACTCCCCAGGAAGCATTCATTTCTTGGCACCTCTGGGCTGCTACCTGGATGGTAAAGCAGGCTCTGAGGCCAGAGAAAACCTTCAGGCCGGTGTGGGTGTGCTGGGAAGCGGCCAGAGCGAAGGGCTCTGGCCAGAGCACCATTAGGAAGTGCTGGCTTCTGTCGTGGTCGCTGCAGCTTCCCACCGCAGGAGTGGCTACCATTGCATTTGTAAATCCTTCCCCGTGTCATTGCTGACCTCTCGTCCCCAGCCCTTTGCACGGTGCTGTCACGTGGTAGCTCCTGAAACACGCTGGCTGAATGAACCAACACATGATTTGCTCCATCCGTTATTATTATGACTGTCATTTCAGGGAAGCAAAAGCTCATCACGCAGTTTTGAAACTGTTTCCAAATGTGCTCACCTCCCAAGACAGCATCTGAAACCACCAAGCGGCATGGCCGAGGGCGGGAGGAAGTGGCGATGTGCACACTGTCAGTGAATGTGGGCAGAGGAGCAAGCTTCCCAGAGACCAGCTTGTCAATATTTATCACTATTTCAAAGGCACCTATTGTGTGACAACAACTACACCAGCAGGAA